>NC_053407.1:25807356-26082356 GCF_016859285.1 Xiphias gladius | reverse complement strand
ACCTTTCTGCACTTGCACGGCAACAACAGCATCAGTGGCTCTCACTGCTACTTTTGAGTTGCTGACCTTTGACCTGACCTGGTGGAGTAACGTCTTCGTCCGCATGGAGCCAGCTGTCCGTCACCGACATTAATCACAGAGGCAGGAATGAGATCTAATAATAATATTAATAACTATTGAACAAAAATGAACCAGTAAACAATTGTGGCTAAGTATGGACATTTCTAACACGCTTGATAGAAATGTTGTCAAAGCATTTAAAGAACACTGGACCACAACAGGAAGCAGCACCCATGAATCTCATGAGAAAGCCCCACTTTTATCTGTCTTACGTCACAAAATATAGACGCTGCGCGTGCGTCACGTGTACATCTTCGACGCTGCTTTAATGTGGGTAATGGTGACTGTTGACACATCACCGCAGTAGCATTCATGACTCAGTGGAGGATCTCTCTTTGGAGTGGGGACTCAATTAGGAGAGTGCAGGTATAAATTTTTGCGTAGGTGGGCCCAATATGGCAGCCACTCTGGGGCCCAAGGCTGGGAGATAAATCAATATCAGACCGGTTGAATTAGAGCATCAGCTTGGAGCTTCTCTTGCGTTGACCTCTTTTCCTTTGCTTTCTACTTCTCTTCCTATCTCCATCTGCTAATTGGAGGGAGGTCAAGGCTTGCTGGACTTCAGTCTGTTTATCTGTCTTTTTCTGCGACTGCAATCTACTGCATTTGCTCTGTGGCCTTGTTGCGGTTCATTGGCGAGATCATGAGAGGAGACGGAGGCTTCGGTAGTTCTGCGCGTCTTTTCGCCGCGTGATTCACAGAGGATAGAAAGGTCACCGCTCCTTCCTCCCTTTAAATAAGTGTTGATGCTGTTGAGAGCACCTCAGGGAGTCTTGAGGAGTTATTACTCCTTCTCGCTGGTGTTGTCATTTGTTTGGGTAACCCCGATCACCATCACTGCTTCTGTCTACTTTTGACTCATACAGCTTCATACAGCAGTGATAGAAACTCAGAGGAAGCGTTTCAAAATCTAAAAAAACCAAACATTTTAATTTAATTTTCTGAAAGGTGTTAATGATCTCTGAACTGTTAATTTTCAGTTCTAACTCATGGAACTTTTTCTACTTTTGTTTAAATGACATTTTCCTTAAAGTGTTTTGTTATTCATTATGTCACAACTGCAACTAGGGCTGCAACTAACTAGTCAAGGTGATGTCTTCAGTGTGTTTGGTTCGTCTGACTAACAGTCCAAAGACCAAAGATATATTTAATTTACAATGATATGCAACAGAGAAAAGCATCAAACCCTCACATTTGAGAAACCGAATCAAGAGCAGGGAGAGCAATTTTGCATGAAAAATGACTTAACCAATTCCTTGACTATCAAATTAGTTGGTTAATTTTCCGTGGAGTGACTAATTGATTAACTGACTACTTGTTTCAGCTCTAGTTGTTCGCATATCTGTTATATCTTTTTTGTAACTGTAAATAGTTTTTTTTCCTCTCTTTGCACATTCCATTGTTATTTTTATGCCCTTTTTTATTTCAACACGTGGTGCTGCATTTTTTTATTTATTAATGTTGAAACCACACCTTTTAAGGATTTGTTTCTGAGAATATTCTCTATATCTCAAATGAGACATGGCAGACTGTTTTCAGAGCTAATTACCCAGGAAACCCTCACATGTGTTTACCTTTTGTGCCTGAAGTGGAAAAAAATAGCACTGAAATGGCTTTTCTGAAGTCTCACGTGTGCTCGATGGGCACATATGGAGCTTTTCTTGCATACCTTGCGATATTTGCAGCCGATATTTACTTATCACATCGACCCCATGTGTGTCCCATTTACCCTGTACCTTTAGTTCAGTGGTGGAATAACAGTCAAAGGAAAACACTTTGAAAAATTCCACCCCGCCCTGAAGCGCCTGTGTTCCTCGGCTTAGATCTGGCTAGTGGACCTATCCTCCACCCCCGATTCTTGCTCTTCCCTTCTCTCCTAAACCCACACACATGGACCCAGCCCACATAATTTACTCCTACCTCTTAATGTCAAACAGCTGTAGAGTTGACTCGCAAGGAATTGCTGCTATTACGTCCTCCTCCCCTCCCTCTCTGCTCGCTTTTTCTCAGCCATTTCGTGGCCCCTAATATCGGGTCACTCACTGGCCCGAATGCTGCGTCTAAACCAAATATCCATTCAGTGTTTATTTATGATCCAGGCGTTGGATATGAGGTCATGAATTTACATCGTAGGTGCCCGTGGGCGGAGATGGATAGACAGACGGCTGGCCATAAATTGTGTGGTATGGATCATGCTTGACTCCTATGTTTTAGTAGGTGCCTGGTCTTTCTGGACATGTGAAGCTGGGCTGTAACTGTGCCAATGCCATTTCCAAGGCACTCCGTCTAACTGAAGGAGCTGCGTGACATAAATGCCAGTGAGGTCATTCTCCCTGTGACTGACAGGAGAAGATCAGGCAACGATGCTGAGGGTTGAGAGCTCCTGCTGCTGTCGGGAATCTGTTTCAAAGGATTGTTTTTGCCACATGCCTGAAGTCAGACCTGGAAGCTGATGACACAGATTTTGCAAGAATTTATCATTAACTTTAAAACCTTGACCACGATACTCACGGAAATTCTGAAAAAGCAATGAACTTGCTGTGTACTTAGATAGGTGAAGATACTTTGTTGCATGTTGTTGTATCTCAAGTGTGTATCATAGTATCAAGATCATTTATTTTAGCCAAACTCAAACAGAACAGGAGAAAACTGAAGCAAAATAAAAGCAGACTTTTTAAGGCAACCCTAAAGGGTCATAAAAATACCTTATAACAAAACACATAAAAATAAGATGACCAATAAAAACATGCAAGTGGTGTCAAAAACCCCTTCCCCTTTTCACTGAGACATCAAAATAAATGTGTGAAGATTGCTACACCTTGTTCAAACCATACATCCACTCTGTCCAGTCTTTGTGCGGTACATTTTTGTCAACTTGAACTATAATTTAACCTGCAAAAAGCTCAATAATCAGGTATATTTTTGATAGACTTAAGACTTGGAGCTTTCTCATTCAGGGAAGCTGCGGTCTTGCTGTTTTATTGAGAACTCATGCTGAGCCAGAGCAGTTCTACTAAAGCAACTGGGAGTTCAGTGCACCTCGATGGTACCAAGTAGAAATGCACTGTAGCCGTTGAGCTGAAAATGTTTCCTCACTCATTTGCGGAACCTCATCATTTCTACTGAGCGGTGAGGCAATCCTGTCACCAGAGAGTGTCAGTATTAGACGTTTCTGCAAACCCCTGGATTACGTTCTGTGCCAAAAGGTTCTAGCTTTCTGGAATATCTGCATATGGCTACAACAGTATGGTTTAGGTTGGGGAAAGGTCATGGTTATTGCTAATAAAATATGGTTATGGTATGGTTAGGGCTAGGCAACAAGACGTGTCCTGGTTTTGATCTCATTTCGGGTTATGGTGTTTACATGGAACATGAGAAACCTGGCTATTCATATCCCCGTATGTGAGATCATGGCAGGATCTAGGTTTTGGATTATCTGTGTGCAGCTGTGTCTTAGCCCCTCAATTCTGTACTATCAGAGAATGGTCAGAAACCCTGACAACCTATATACATGTCATAGTATCCTGGTTTCTACAGGTGTACTCCAGCTAGTATTTCCAGGTTTCTCAAAACCAGGATGTTTTGATGGTGTTTGCCATCATCTTAACCAGGATACTTGTGTGCATGTATTCACACTCAGTGGGTGAACACCAGCGAATCCTGACCTGCTGTATTTTCTCTAGTGTGTTGTGCAATACATGGTAATTTAAACGCATTAGCATTGGTCTAATGGTGTTTGGGTATGTGGTCGTCCAGGGGGATCTAAGCGTTGCCAAGTTTGAACAAACAGTATATTATGTTATGCGCACAAATCCTTTTGCACTTTTTAGGGACAGCAGCCGCATATCTCATGACACTTTGGCTCTATATTGTGTTGCATTGGGGATCAGTTTTGGTTGGGTACTCTGCGTCAACTTAATCTGGGCTTTGACGAAGGCCCAGTTAGTCAAACCACAGGTTTTCAAATTGATGCATTTCTGTTTCTTGGTTTTAACCTCAGTGTTTGTTGATATTTTCCCGGCTCCAAGATGACTCAGCTGATGTTTCATATGAGAAAAAGTGGTTTCCACTTCTGTTACTTGGAGCTGGTGGCTGCTCGTCTCTGATTCGGTTTTCCCCTCTCCTTTGCCACGGGCATTGCATCGCCAATCACATTCTGTTTCTGAGGTGGGTGTGGTTAAAGTTAACACCCATCAATCTTGTTATTTTGAACACCACGCTGGGTTATAATTTACTGATTTTTCAGATTTTCGGTCCAACTTGTTGTCTACAATCATGTCTGTTTTGTTTTTTTTAACGGCCATTGGACTAAAGCTAAGAGAAACAAAGTATAAAAGGAAGTTTTATGAAACTAGACAGATTCAGTCTGAATATAAACTAGGATTAAACAAACTTGCTGTGTGTAAAGTGTGGCGCTGCAGAGTGATGACAAAGTACTTTGTTAGCAACATGTGTCAAGTTTCTCCCACTGATTATAGTCATATACCCTACGTTTAACTGACCATGCTGTAAACCTGTCTCCAATTATGGCAGTCTGACTCCCTATTAGCCATGTGGTGTGTGTGCGCCTCTCTACGGGCCTTACTCATTCATTATTAAGCAACCCCTGATGTTTTGCCGGCCATCACCACTCTGGTGTCATGTACCCACACGATCCCCCTTCACCGAACCAGACTGTGTTGGGATCCAGTTCCAGTCTCTATGTCCTGTTGGAGCTGCTCCTGGAGCTACTGAGCTCCACTCCAAAACCTTTTGTTAGCTCTGGATGTCGTCTGTTTCCCGGCTGATTTCTCCATTATTTATACAGCAAACTGTCAGTGGAGCTTGGAAGCTTAAAATGCATTTGGATATTTCTCTTGGCATGACGTTGGGCTTATTTGAGCTCTCAAGAGGTATGGTGCTGCTATCTTTTTTTTTTTTTTGAAAATGAGAATTACGGGGACTTTTACAGCTGACCATAAAGCACCAAAACGACAGTGTGTTTAGCAGGCTTGTGGTAAAGCAGTACAGTTATTTATGCAGCTGAATTTCATCTCCCTGGGGGAAACATGTGTCCCAGGCTCCTTTGGTGTCTGAAGAATTAGGATTTAACAGATTCTGGTGTGATTACTCCTGCGTTGAAGTGTAACTTCTATCAGCTGTAGCGATCTGTCCACATTTATTAGTTTGACATTTAACAGGATGGCTGATCTCAGACCATGCTTGGGGTTACAGGTCTGCGTGTATGTGTGTGTGCGCAACTTGACCCCATCTCCATAAGTGATGTAAGTTGCCTGGAAACCCCATGAGTGCAGAGCATTCAGCTTCCATATTTTTATTCCAAAAGGAAAGAATGCTCCCAGCCCTAAATAGACTGCATAGTTTTAGGCCTTACAAGGGAATCTGCTCATTTAGTCGAGTCAGGAGTTTGTTGGGGAGGGACTTAAGTTTTCATATCCCAAACTGGTGCACTCTGAGAGTCAAGGTTAATTAAGGCATGCAACGCAAAACCAAAATTGGCCTAATTTTCTAGTAAACTTTTTTGTAGAGTGCTTTTACTGTATGCACTGCTAGGAATAGCTGTGTGTGTGTCTGATGTTAAGATAGAAAAAGCATTGTACTATATGCTATTATGATGTTGGGGCTGAGACTAATGTTTAAATTTTAAAACTGCACAAATGATAACATTACTTTTTCCGCTGTTCATTTTTCTGAATGTGCTTGCAGCAAAGTATACTCATTTTGCAACTGAGCAGAAGTCTCATTAAGAATAAATAAAGACAGATGTGGATTGCTGCAAACGATGGGCACATTTATTACATTCACAGCTTAAAATACGAGATTCTTTAAGCCAATACTTTTAGTGGTCAATTTCATATAATTATAATTTATATAATAATTATAATGGCTAGTTTACACCCATGATAAAAGTTTGTAACAAGTTAAAAAAACAAAAAAAAAGAAAACAAACAAACTATGGCTTGACTAAGGGTTTGTTCAGACTGCAGGCACATCCCATTTGTTTCTGAAATCAGATCTTATGTCCACACCGTTATTCGCCGTCGGATTACTGTGTGTCCAGACATCACCAACCTATCTGCATGGGCCGCTGTGCTACCGACGCAGGCGTAGCTATGCTGGTGACGCAGCTTTCCAACGCGGAAGCATGAGGAATGGATTCTGCTCACTCCGTCACTCCGAGTTTTTACGCTGTCATTGTGTGTCACGTTACGAGTGACACGAAAGACACTTTGAAATCCCATTTGCGGATAAGTGAGTGGTAAGTGGTGAGAGAGTCCGGACTGAGATGCAGCTCTAGAAAGCTGATTTGAATTGCATGGATTGCAAGGATTTGAGCTGGCAGTCTGAACAAGGCTTAAAAGACGGGTAGACAATAAGTGAGCTAAAAGAACAAGAGAAAATAAAGGTTCTTTAAATTGTCAGTAATAAATAAAACAATGTTAAATTGAAAGCAACAGAATACAGGTAAAGCAGCAGTGGCCAGGTCCTCATTGAAATGAGCAGTGCTTATCTGCAATGCTACTGCTGCACACTCAGATCGTCTTCACGAGCCTACGTGCCATGTCCACACAATCAGTGCTGCCCACACCCTGTCAGCAAAGATTAAAAATGCTTTTTTAAATAAACCAAACAAACACAAAGCTAAAAAATATTTCAAACTTAAATAAAACCACAACAGACCTCACCCTGACCAATCATCTGTCCAGCAACACGCTGACTGCCTGTAGGTATGCTTTCTCCTCGCTATCGTGGACTGCACTAATTAGAAGAGTGCTTGCAGGTGAGGTATCAAGGCCAGAGAGGGAGAAGGGACAGGGCTGTCTGTAAGCAGCAGCGTTGCATTCAAGAACTTTCAGACTATCACGCTCGGCTGATTGCTGCTTGAAAAAGTAAGAAAACCTTTGTTTTGTAAAGATCACCCAGGTGAGATGTTCCTGCTTGTGCCTTGAGACCCACTGAAAATCCTGAGTAACAGTGGGTGGGTAGAGTATGAGTGGCAGAAGTAGGATGGGACAAAACTGTGGTTAAGCTGTCAGGAACACTGCTGGGGGAGCATTTCACGTGTCAAGGAAGTCCATCTTCTCTGCAGCGGCTGGTGACAGATGCTGAACCATAAGCGGCTCTCTCCTTCTCCCGAATGGGATTTTAAACTCAGAAAGACTCAGATGACCCATTAAGGAGGCATTCTAATACTTTCTCGGTGCCTCCACCGACACCTTCCACCACTTTTTTCTTTTTTAACACTTTTATCTCACAAAACTATCAGTAGTAGAACTATTTCAGCCCTACAGAAACCTTTTGTAGCCTCTTTCCGTTGATGTTATACTGTTCAAATCTTAATCCACACAGTAAATTCTTGTAAAAGTCATTGGATAGACGACTCATACTGACCACTTGTCAATATACTTTACACGGCGCACCAGAGTCTCTTTTATTCCTGTCGCCACTGAAACCTAGAATTGAATTTTATTTGTCTCCGTATCTGGCGTGGGTCTTCATTTTTCCACTTTATCCCCAGCTCCTCCTGTACACATGTCAAAATGTCCTTGAGCAAGACACTGAATTCCAGTTACTCCTGATGATTAGGCAAGGACTTTTTCATGGTAGGATGGTATGCATTGCATGGTAGCTTGCTTCTGTGTTTGTGTGTATGTGTGTGAATAAGAAGCAAATTATTAAGCAGTTTGGGTAAAAGCATTTCACAAGTGTAGTCTATAATTGTTTATTTTCTTGTTAGACTGTCATCTGTGAATTCTTGCGATCGATGTGTTTTAATGCCTGTTTGCAAACGAGATTTTCTGCACTTTTGAGTAGGAATTGGATCAAACCAGGTAGAATTAAACCTGCTAAAAATATGAACAGCATTTATGAATGATTGTTGATTGGGTAAAAAAAAATAAAAATGGCCTTATGGACTGGCCAGTTCTAGCCAAGAAAACAACATTAGTGTATGTGAAGTGCTTTGTAGGACATGAAGTGTATTTTTTGAGAAATGAAGGCAAAGAGAGAATGGATGACGTGCAACATTGGTCCCAAGCCAGACTTGAACCAGGTATGCTGTGGTTAACCGGTCAGCTTCTTAGATGCCAAAGCCGCCAGGAAAGCCCCTTAAAGCGACATCTTACTAAACATTCAAATTGTAAGGACTACAGCGTGGCTTCTTGTGGTGTTAAAGGTGCTATATGAGTTTTTGCTATTGCTACATAGCCAACATTAGCATTAATGGCTGTTTACTTGTCAAGAGCTTCAGCCATCAGCGATAGCAAAAACTTACATACAGCGGCTATAAGAACTTCAGAAGAGGCCATTCCAAAGATAACCTAACCCTGCACTCTTTGAAGTAAGAAAACCACATCTAAACCTCTCATGCTGAAGAAATATTTTCTCTGTTACGAAACTGATACTCTGCAAAACCAATTTATTTGGAGAGCGGTTAATGTAACAAGAGTGTTTATACGGTCCTATGTTTTAACCTGCTTTACCCACAATCCAATCTGCCACATTTCCCCATGTCATCTTCTCGTACTCTCCACTTCTTTCGACTCTTTCGATCTCCTTCCCAAACACCGTACAGCCTCTTTTTGTTGTAAAGCTATATGGAAATGGGAATGGCTCTTCCGCTTCATCCACCTACATATTTATTCCTGACATCACGGTGTCACACTCAAACCCGTGACGCTCCTGAACCCCCTGTCACCATCAGCCTGAGACATGTCAAGACAATGGCACTGTGTTGCTATCATTAGCCACTCAGCTGTAGAATATGGTTTTGAGTTTCTTTTAAAGGCAAATTGATGTTCCAGTGTCTCTAAGGGAACTAAAACAGCCACCCGTGGTGATGCAGACTGAGTGATGCAGTTTTGTACATTTAATATTCTGGATCGTGTTTTGCTTCCTAACATGCAAAGAAAACAGAGTGATTGGGTGAATCCGGAGTTAACTATGGGGGCTGTCAGTGTTTTTTTCAGTGGTGGTTCCCACCTTGGTTGACTTCGGTGCCAGGATGTATTATTTTGACAGACCACTGGAAGACCTGGATGTAGGCAGAGGGAATGCTAAAAGGTGGTGCAGCTGCTATTTTTTTTTTTTATATTGGACTCAAATTTTGACATAGTTCACTGCAGGTTGCATGTATTTGCACTGTGGATTGGTGTGACAGCTTCATATAATGACATCCAAATTAAAAAAAAAAAAAAAAAAAGTAATTAATCGTCCATGGAGAATAATTATAAAAACATTCCTTAAACTTCTCAAAGCAACCCTACAGCAGAATCCGCTTTGCTTCTGGACACCCTTGTGCTCTTTATGTTCCAAACACGGTAGCAGCACATGGAAGCAGTGTAATAAGCTGTATTTGCAGAATGGCCAACAGAGAAGAGAATCATACACTTGCAGAGTCTGAGTTTCTGTGAAACTCTTTCTGAGAACACTAACAGACAAGATTTCAAGATGACCATAGCCATGGTTCTTTGTGAAGACTACTTTTTAACATACCGAAGTTGTGTCAAACACATTTTGAGTTTTAATGTTATATTGCTTCTCAAACTTTTGTGAACCAGGTTCCTTTTTTTACTTTACCAAGCCATTGTGCCATACATGTAACTGTACTTACAGCACAGCCTATCCTTGGCTGCTTATCAGCCTTTGCCCTGACATTCTTCGTGGTTCTCTGTGTGTAAGTTTTATGTTCACCAGTGCCGATGGAGTGATGGTAGCCTCAAAAGCTGGGCTTGTGGCCAAAACGTTTTCTCAGAAGGACATTCAGATCCCTGGACGGGCTGGGAAAAATGTGACTGCAAGGCAGTGGCTCCCAGTTACTCCAGTGGTGCTGTAGAAGAATGGCTCTGCTAACTGATTGTACTGAACAACTCTCAGATTTCGATAGAGCTGTATAAATGTGTAGCTGAGTATTGCTAGAGGGAGTTGTTAGCTCCACCTTTATATTTGTTTTTGCCAAAATTCTCTTTGAAATTAGAATTAAATGAATCAAATTGTTTGAGAACAGAAATACTCTCCGATTACTGTCATTGTTCACTTGGAAAAGAACAGAGACCTATTTTTTCACGTCTTGGTGTAGTTAAATTGGATAGATACACGAACGTAAGAAACAAATCTCTCCGGAGGTGAAAAAATAAATTAAGAAATTCAATTAAATAGGAAAAAAAAAGTTCACAAACATACATATCGAGAATATACATATGGGACCGAAAACACTGATAGTGCTGCAAATATTCCAATTCTACAAATTATTAATATTAGACTTATTTAACTGTGTTAGCATAACAATAGCCGAGTGATATTTTAGCTGAGTGTCAGCCTGGGAAAAACATAACCTAAACTTCAAATAAATTGACCATGCCAATGTTATCTGTGGAATGCTCTGCATTTAGACCTACTGAGATAATGGGCAAGAGGGCTGTTGTGTCTGGAGAGTATGTCCTTGAATGTGTATCTCAGTGTAGAAGAAACACATTTACGGATGATTTTAAAAATGTATGTGTTTTGTTAAAAAACAATTAAACTGGACGTTCATCGTACACATGGGTTGTAAAATCCAGTCGACTACGCGCATGGTAGCTCATGTTACGTTAGCTTACTTAAGACTTAATGTACCACAGTTCCTTTAACACTGTGCTTTATTGTCACTTTATTCGAACACTAGGCTTATCGCAGAATATAAGAAAACTTGCCGTGAGGCACAAAATTATCAGTTAAAAAGGACGTTTTGTGTACTTTAATATCCATGGAAAAACTTGTCAGTAGAATGGTGTAAGTATCTTCAGCATTGTAATATCCCTGGAGAAACTTGAGCTGACTCACCAAACATTCAAGCAGTAGCAGCTCACAGCAGGCATTATCTGCTGCCTTGTGTGGGTCTCTCTGTCCAAGTACAAGGGCCCACTTTAAGCCAGCCCACTGTGTGTGGGATGGGAATGCTGGGTCCGTGGCTCAGCACGGCCTGCTTCCAGCGTCTTCCCCTCCAACCACCCATGCGGTACCTTTCCTGCTCTGCCTTCCTCTCCACATGACAGTTCTGTGGTGAGACTCTGACCACCGTCTCCTCCTGTGAACCCAGTCCCCAGCACAATAACAGGACATGAGCAGCACGGCACCGTTGAGTCGCCGATGCAGAGCATGTCCACTGTATTTAAAGGCCAAAGGCCAGAGACAACTTCTTTAGCAGACCCCTTCTCCGGTCTGTGTGGATTAAGGACAGCAGCAGGAGGAGAAACATTTTGTGCTTAATCGTTGGCAGTTTTGAAAAAAAGCCAAACCATAAGGAACCGGTTACACAATGAGGCAGTCCTGAAACAACAAGGACATTAAAACTTACATGAGTACATTGCCTGAATCATTCCATCCTGGCCTCCATCACATTGATGGAACCTAGCCTTCGCCTCTCAAAATGGTGAGTGGCTTTGTTTGTTTCTGCTGTTTTTCCTCAGAGTTTGATTACTTGTGTTTCCGAAGAGATTCATTGCTCTTGGCAAAACAACGAAGCTAGGCCACAGTGGTATGGTACTTTGTTTTCTGCTGTACAGTTTTTGTATTTATTTGGTGGTTTTACCCTGAATCTGCGAGAGGCATTCTGCTTCACCACAGAATATTATAAAAAGCACTTGGAATTTATTTTTAACCAGTGGTTCTGCAGTTATGGAAAGCACAGACAGTGAGGTAAGCGGACAATGAAATCTTGGTGGTACATTACCCTGCACATGCGCTCATTTTATTTGTGAGACAAAACCCTAGTTAAGAATTAGAGCTATGTCAGAAAGAAGTGTATAGGGATTAAAGGGAAGGATATTTCTGGTCAGTTTCAAAACTTATTTTTTAAAGCTGTCTGTCAGAACTACCCCAGCTTTAGGAAGGTGCAGTGTTGGTATCTAATGCACTAGGAGTCAAAATCAAAATTTTATAGATAAGGTCCCCGCGTCACCTCTGAGCTAAAAGTGCTAACTTTTCCATTAGCCTTCTTTAAAAAAAATGAACCATGTTCCTGGTGTTTACAGTTCATGTTTTAAGATAAATAAGCGTCTACTCTCGGTATCTACTTGCTATTGGATTTTGAACCGTTCCTGATTTTAACAAAACTTAAGCAACGATAAGCCTGTTAGCGTTCAAAGGCCTATACTCCCAAAATGTTTTTTCACCATGATCGCATGCAGATTGTTTGTAATCATAAGTGTTTCTCCCTTATCCCACAGTGCATAATCCATATCTTCCACCCTTTGGGAAAAGGTAAGAAGGTATGGTGATTGCCAAGTGACTGTCAGAGCTTACTACTCCACCGGCCTCAGGCCGTGTCCAAGTTGTACCGGAATTACTGTAATTAGGACTTTCTGAAAAATGAAGCAAACATGGACGCCTCACGTCAGCCAAAGACTGTTGTTTAATGTAATTCAACCCACGTTTAATGAATATAGTGTTCAATTGTCAAAGAACAGTGTTTTTAACCCTCACTTGACCAGCTATGAAATTATACAGCCACACTGAGTTCTCCGTTCTTAACATGGGAATCTTTCCCATCTCTATCATCGATTCCTTGATGTGAATGTGTTATCAGTCTTTCAAGCTGGGGATGGTGGCGTGTCTTGGGCTTGTGGAAATTCCTTTTGATCAAAGCTGTGAAAAACAGAAACATAAAATAAATTTATAATATCACATTGTTACCTTTTTCCCTTAATTTTCACCATTCTCTGAGTCAATGCACTGTTGAGTAAGATTATGTTGTAGTACTGGATGTTTTGTAACTTAAATCAACACGGATTTCATTGTGATTTTTAACTGAACCTGTAAGTTCTGGTTTTACTTTGGTTTTTCAGTTTCCAATTCTTCACGCAGTGGCTCATTATACAGACCCTTTGCAATTACTCCTCCCAAGCTTGGTCAATCTGTTTAGCTATACAGCCAGAATACATAAAGGCTACTGACCTCAGATGAGAAAGAATCCAGATGACTCTTGTGTTAAATGCAACATGGCGTGACTCTAACTAGGAACAGACATCACAAAAACATCACTGGAAAACTGCAAGTGACAGAAACATGCACACAAAGCCGTACCGGCATTTAAATCCCCCTCTACACACATGCAATGAGTAACTACAAGTGCTTCAGTACATCTGGAACGCACACCCTAGTGAGTTCACTTGCACACTCAAGTCACTGAGTGGTTGTTATTTTACCCGGCGTGTGACATGAGGCTGAGACAGAGGTGTCCTTTGTTGGGTTCACCTACAACCGGCACGTTCTCCGTGGCAACCGAACGGGGAAACCCACAGGGCCACTCAGGTTTCAGCCCAGACATGAAAAGAAATGTCCACCACAGCAAGAAAATTAGCCAGGATCTCGTCAAAGCTGACCATCTGCTTAGGAAGCTCATATTTCTGTGGCACTTGCAACGTTAATGCACTTGGGGATGTTTTAACCGCGGTGCCTGCAGCTCCACGAAAATACATACTTTATTCAAAATGAGTGGCAGGTCATGGCAGCTTTAGCTCTTAATAGTTACATTACATAAATTATTAAAACATAACACTGTCGGCACCAAAACTAAATCATCCAGGATGCCGTGAAAGAAACAGTCCCAGAAACACAGAGGACCTGTTGTAAACTTAAACATTTCACTAAAAACCTTTCACTCTCCTCCCTCATGGATCGTTTGCAGCCGGTGGCCACTCACAGCAGAATGACAGAGACCACTTCCAGCGCAATGGTCCTTAACACGGCACTTAGCGGCACCTTCTAAGTGCTCAGGACTGTATTGCTTGATTGGACAACTCATCTCCATTTGTATGGTAATAGACAGAAGAGCACTGTATCGAGCTGGAGGCACATGTAATGGAATCTGCTGGATCAGTGTCTCGTTGGCTATGACCCCAAGCTCAATTATAGGGCCAATATAATGAATATACACCTCCTATTGTTATCATCTAACGGTGCAATTATATCAGCACTTTTTCTCTGGTGTTCTATTCTACTCTATTCTAACTGTGATGAGTGTTATGGATGTAGGTTTTTCCCCCGAACGCAGGGTTTATACTGTCAGTCTTCCAGACTTCCATGGTCCTGGCACAGTATTGGTAAAATTTCTGATTCGCTGTGATGCTTTCTCTGAAAATGGCCTTTGAGGACTCATGCCAAGACTGCAGTTAAAGGACCCCCTCCTCTCTCTCTTTCTCTCCTTCTCTGCACCTTTTTCTTCCTACTCTCCCCCTCCTCTTTTTCTGTCTGTACTACAACTATCTATTTCTTCACTTATTCATCCTTCTGGGTATCTCTTTATTGAAGTCAATGACTCAGTCACCCCCCCCCCCCCCCCCCCCAAAAAAAAACCCATCTTTTTTCTCATCTATCATCAAATGGTTCCCTTGTTGCTCATAATTATGTAACCCAGGGAATTTCAGAGCAATTGAAGCAAACAGTAAAACCAAATCGGTGACTCCTCTGATGCGCCACTGTGCCTGATCCCCTCCATCTCCAAACTGTACAAAATGGATCAGTTGTTCTGTCATCGTAGCATTTCGGCTGGAACACTGCGGCACTGAAAAAGCAGGCCAACATGTGATCGCATGAGTGACATCTCACGTGCACGTGCATCACACATCCCTACGGTCTCAATTGCTTCATTGTGAGTGCTCCTGTTTAGTTCTATTGATCTCATAACACTCTGGAGCCATTTATTAAAAAGCAGGGCACCACAGCTGTAACCTGCTCCGTGACACTTGCAGGGTGTGTGTGTGTTCGTGTTTGTGCGAGACAGAGAGATAGCCTCACTTTGTAACTACCTGCTAATTATACTCCACGGTAAACATGAATTGGTAAACCACACCACTGCAGGATATCATTAACTAAAAGGATTAGAGTGTGGTTCAGGCAGGAGGGCATCTGTGGCTTCTCCCGATTGAAAATGGACTAATCTAAATGGGATACATCAATAAAATGGCTGAATAAAGTTGTGGGCACTTAAGAGCGTCAGCCCCTTTTGCTTAGGCTCAAAGTAGGGAAGAGAGTCACTGGCTGGCAGCCAGCCAATAAATTAGAAGATAAGAAATATTATTCCACTGGCACACCAGCGGCTTGCAGCTATTTAAAACAGGGAGGTTTATTGATAATTGAATTACTTGGAGGAAAAAAAGACAAGACAAGAATAGAAAGCTTGGAGGTGGATCAATAAAGAGATATTGTAGTGGATAACGCTGCGGTCGCAAGCAACACAGCCAGGAGGATGCAGAGTGTATGCTCATATATGTGCGATACTGCATTCAAAGTGGTTATGGTGAATGTTGCCGTGTAATGACGCTGTTACATTTGATAAAATTTGACTTTTTTCCGACATATTGTCACATTTGACAGGAAAATGAGACGATAAAGGAAGAGACCCTCACATTCACGTCCTGCAGACTTGACGTTTATGTTGCATGTGTTGTGTTTCAGGTGCTGAGCTGAAGTGAGACGGCCTCGGAAAGAATGGCGACTCCTCAGAGCAGCTCCAGACAGAGCAGCTTGCTCTCTTCATCTCCGATGAGGCAAGTAGTAGCAGTAGTCTGACCAATGTGGATCTGAAGCAGCTGCACCTCACTTTTTGTAACTGGCCTGCTCTGAAGTACACACAGTTTGCTGGTTCATAGATGAACTCAGAAATGTATTGTTTAACTTGTAAATTTACCCAAATCACTAAAATAATATAGTTTCCCACTTTTCCTGTTTGGTATGTAGCCATGTGGATAGTTTTGGTTTTATTTACCAAAACTATCCACTGAGGTATAAACTGCCACTAAAGTCTTTGACACCGCAGTACAGTCTCAGTCCGGTTATATAGGGACCGAGTGGCTCGAGTGGCTCGTAGCTATGGCCCCATATTAGAACCCCATATTACTGCAGTAGCCCCCCCAAGATCCCCTGAGGGACCCGGTCATAGGCCTTCTCCAAGTTCACAGAGCACATTTAGACTGGATGGGCGAACTCTCATGGCCCCTCAAGTAGTTTTGCAGGGGTAAAGAGTTGGTCCACTGTTCCTCCTGAATCGGCGATCGGTCGAAGTCTCCTTTCCAGCACCCTGGCATAAGCTTTGCCTGGGAGGCGGATCACTGTGATACCCTGATCATTTGAGCTCACAAATTGGTCCCCCTTTTTTAAAATGGGAACCACCACCCTGGTCTGCCAGTACACAGGCACTGCCCCCGACCTCCATGGGACTTGAAGAGGCGTGATAGCCAAGACAGTCCAACAACGTCCAGAGCCTTCCACATTTCAGGGCAAATCCACCAATGGGGTGTCGGAGTGCTGCCATGACAGGCACTGATGACCTTCCGAAAAACAATCCGTAACAGCTGCATCCATAATGGCGGCTTTGGACATAGCCCACTCATATTCCATGTCTCCAACCTCCGCCGAGATGAGTGCAAAGTTGTTCTGGAGGAGGGAGTTAAAGACCTCAAGGACAGGGCCTCCACCAGATGTTCCCAGTTCACCCTCACTACACGTCTGGGTTTGCTGGGCCTTTTTGGCCGTCTCCCCTGCCATCTGATCTGAGTCATCACCAGGTGGTGATGACCTGAGTGTCCAAGACATTCTGCTGATCAGATGATATGACCACAAAGTCAATCATTGATCCTAGGCCAAAGGTGTTCTGGTACCAAATACACTTACGAACCACCTTATGCTTGAACATGGTGTTGGTTATGGCCAATCCATGGCTAGCACAGAAATCATCCCCTTCCAGGTTTCTCCATTGATTCCAACTGGAGCATTGACGTTGCCCAGAAGAACTACAGTATAGAGTCCCCAGGTGTTGCTCTTTCCAGGACCCCACCCACAGACTCCAAGAAAGCAGGATAGGTGGATCAGAAAATATAAATTAATTTATTCAAAAATTTCCAATGCAAGTTTTGGTGAGTAGCAGCAATGACATATCTTGAGTAGTGCAGTAGTTGGTTCTTGATTCATTATACATCACTCATACAGGTGTTTTCACTTACTCTGACAGGTTAAACTTCTTTTCAGGTTGAAACTTGAAACTATGCCGGGAATTAGATGATGTCAACAAATTTCACTGGGACTATTTCCTGGGTAAAAAGTAATTCCAAATTACATGGTTTGTCATAAACACCAAGTTTAATACAAACAGTCATACGCAGTCTCTGGGCTGCTAATGTTAACATTAAAGCTGTTTGGAGAAGAGCTGTAAATATTCTCCATGTTGAAATCACTTTTCTGTGGACTCCATATCCCTCAAGACACACTCATCACATACATGTAAAAACACACAAACACACCAAAACAACATACTGACAATAATAGCCATGATAGCAAAAAATAACCGCTCTGTTTCATCTGCAGATGGGACCCCCAAAAATGCAGCATACTTTGGCCCCTATCTCCTTCTGATAATGCACTGTAATGGTGGCGATAGTGCGAGAGACGCTGGTATCATGGCAGCTCTGTAGGATCAGAGATTGAGGTTTACAGTGGTGATGGGGTCTAGTTATGTCATTCGTCATCCTCTGTGGTTTGTGAGGAGATGGATCATGATGCATGATGATGAATCACAGCAATACAAACAAAAACAACAGTCATATAATCATAATAACAATCTTACATAGCCTACTCAATTTACTCTAAAAGAATATATGGTGTAATCTGTAATTTGTGTTTACAGAGAACTGAGGAGGGTCTGCAGGAATTGAAACATACAGTTGTTTGATGTACTATCTGAATAAATGTCTTGAATGTGCAAGACTGTCTTGAATGCAGGACCTTCCTTTTTTTATAAGACATTGAGCTCCTCTTTGGGACACCCGCACAGAAAGTTCTTTTCTAACTTAGTTAAAACCTATGGCGAGAAAAGGTTCCCTCTCCTAAAAAATCTCAATGAGTTTACTTAAAGCAGCATTAACAATTTTTGGCCTCTTGGAGGCAGCAGAACAAACTATAAAAATTGTGATATTGTCACCGTAGCTGGAATTCAGACAGAAAACAGCCCTGCGTTGAAACAGTGCAAGGGGCTGCATTGGTGGGGGGCGTGTTCTTTATAAGGTCTAGGTGAGACAATGAAAGACTATTCATGAAGTCCGCTTGGAGTAAAAGATTAATAATGGTAAAGGCTTATCAGATGCCAAAACACTGAACAATTGTTTATAATACTAACAGGCAGGCTTTTACAGCTCTGGAAAGTAATCAGCAGCAACTATCTTCTCTTGCGACGATCGCGAGATAGTAGAAATATGGCATTCATGTCACAAAGTAATCCACTAGGAATGTGTGCTTGCATGTAATGATTGACCAAAGCCAGGCCTAGCGGGATGACATCTTGTTGTGTTGCAGCAAAAGTTGGATGATGGACTGGCTCCACTCAAACGAATGAGAGGGTCTGCGTGTCTTTCAATCGGGGCTAATGTCGGTCCGAATTAGACAGCACACACCAAGCATTTAGAGTCATTTAGATTGGTGTGTCGGGTGACCCTACAAATGTTTATCCGACATTCACGCTTCTTTTAGTATTTTCATTTCAGAATAATACTAAAACTTATTTCCAAAAGGGAAATATCTGGCTAAATGGTCCATTATGTTCACTAACTAGATGCTAACTTTGTCTGTCTGCTGTTTTGGCGCTTATTTAGTGCAGCTTTAAAATTGACAGTACTAATATTTTTGTCAAATAATTACAAAATTACAAGAATTAAATTTAAATCATCATGGAACTGAACTGAAACTGGGACTAAATTAACTTTAGATTGTTCGTCTCATGCTGAGAAAGGTTTAGGCAGGTCTTATCGACCCATACCCCGGAAGCTGCTGAGAAAAATAACATCCTCACCTCCTTCATATCTGCCTTGGGAAATATTTGCCAGGTGATGTTTGATTAGAGTTGTTGGTTCAACAACCCCAAACCACTACATCGGTCTTAGCGAGGATCCTAGATCAACAAATCAATAGCAGGAGGTGCAAAGGTCAAATCCTTAGTGACAATGCAAACACATACACAAACACATAACCTCACACTCCCTCCCTGGCACACACACACATCACTAGAAAACATTAGTCCACAATTGGATTCTACATTTAAGATGCATATCAGCACATGAGAGCCAGGGATTGCAACCAAAAATCCTGAAAAATCTGTCAGACACGTGGTCGAGATGGAAAAAATGAGAAGAGCGCGCATACCAAACAATCAGAAACTGAAGTAAAAACTGAGCAGAACTGCCTCCACGCAGTCGAGCAGTCACGAACAGTTGACAGGGAGCACAAACCTGCCAACTGACCTAAATCGGACTCTCTGCACTGTTGAACCATCATCTAAACAGCTTTCATCACAAGATGGAGGGCTGATCTTTTAAATAAACTGTTGCTCCTGAGTTTCAGAAAAATCTCTCTTTGGAGATACACCAGTAAAAACTGTTATCACACAGCAGTGATTTATATCTTTGCTGTGAAAGTGCCAGATCCTAATTCCTCTTTTTTTTTAATGGGAAAAGCCTCTTCATCAGCTGCAGTGGTTGAAAATATTTCTGTCACTGATAATAACTTTGAATATATATCTTCTGACAGTTTTGTCATTACAAATGCTTACACAGCGTTGCAGAGGGTGCACGGTGAATGCCCTTGGATATGAAATCAGTAGAGCTGTCACGCCATACATAGGCAACCAGACACACGCACTTTCACAATCTCTAACTTGCTTTCTTTGCCTGTCTCTCATATATACACCCAAACATAAATCCTATTTGTGCTGCATATGACAGTAAATGAGTTGATGAAAGGAGTCAAATGACTGAATTGTATTAAAATAAATTGCAAACGCAGATGGCACGCATACATGCACTCAGCTGACAAACATCTCCATAACAGAACCAGCGCTTTGCCCAGATCGGCTTGTCTGGACAACCTAGGCTTCAGATTACAATCTGAAAATGGCTGTCGAGTCATTATAACGTGAGCGGGTTAAAAAGGTTTGTGTGGCATCATTTGTCTGTATATGCGTCTTTTTATGTTGCAGCTTTGGCTTGCAACCCATGTAGGAGTGCCGGAAAAGTGGCACAAGTGTGGATTTGCTGATGCGAGGGAAAGAGACTGAGATAAAACGGGAGCAAACCGAAAATTAGACCCTCGTTTTGGTTTGAGACACAGATAAGGAGACAAAGTGATCCACAGTATAATGTCTTGCACATATGCCTGCAGCAGCTGTATGTTTATGCCCATGGTCCATGTAAAAAGGCATGTGTTATGGCAGGAGTGTGAGGAGAGAAGGAGAACAAATGATGGAGAGAATAAAGTTAGAGGTGAATAGACTGAGACAGAGAGACAGACAACAAAAGAGAAACACGCTTGGTGTGTGCTGTTTAAGGTGAGTGTGGTCTTGGCTGCACATTAGAGGCCGTCTGAAACATCTGGGACTCAGATGGCTGCCCCCGCTGCCAGGATTCAACTGTACCAGTCAGTTGCCACAATATCCCCTTACCGCGCACTACTTTGGGAGTAGCGCAGACTCGACCTTCGCCCAGATAATCAAGGCTTGCATTTCCTAAATCCTTAGGTGACTTGCGCATTCAAAAGTACCGTTAGCCATATGCTCTCACCATTTTCTTGGCTCATCTGTGACATCTTGACAGAATGAGGCAGCATTATGTAAAGAAAGTTTTCAGTGGAGCTGTAGCCTCTGTGTAAAGAAGTTTTTGAAGAGTGTTGTGTCTAGCGGTATTCTGATCTTTGAGCAGAAGAGGAATGCATTAACATCCTATTTGGTCTCTTTGTATATGTTCCTCCATATTTTATTCTTTTTGAGACAACAGTGTCCTTGTTTCCTCCTTCAGTCAAAGCCAAAGCCACAATGGCCTGGTCCTCAAAATCTCGCAGCTCTTTCTGCCCACATTTCCATTCACTCTGCCTCGCTGGACTGTGGTTCTGTTGTGGCATTGGAGAAAGATTTCCATTTGTTCATACAGAATGTGACATCAGGCGTCAGACTGTGATATTCATGCAAACCAGACACTGGGCGACATTGAAGTGCTGTTTGCAGCTTATATTGTGTTGAATGACTTCTACATCAGAAAACTGTGGGGCGAATACTCTGAACTCAATGCAGTCAGATCCAAAGCAGAAAAGATTACATGAACTAACATATGTTATAGTGTTTCTTTTCCAAACAAGCTGCGTGACTTGCCAGTAATACTGTATGCAGTTGGTGGACAATTCCAGATGTTGTTTTAAACCACTCGGTGAAAGCTTTTATCCAGAATCCCTCACTTTACGGTACCATGAAAGCATCCATTCACCCATTTGTTAGTTTTATAGAGAATCAAACCACAGGGCCTGCAAGTCTTTTATCCGATTACAAAGGTCTTTGTTTTATTGATTAAAGACAGTAACACTTATAGGACACAGCATTTTCCTTTGTGCCTAACATGAACTAAGTAGCTATCAATAGCCAACAAGCAGATTCTGGCAAGTAAAACTAGTTTGTCTAAGGCATAATGTTTGATAAGAATAAGTCAATAAGTCAATTTTAGGAGCAGCATGGTACAAAGAGATGCAAAAATTCTGTGGAAAATGCTTCAGCTTGAGCAAGACATTCACATCTCAAAGCTGCGTTGACTCCACTTTATGAACATACAGGATATAAAGGAGAGGGGTCTGAAGGAAAATGACAGAACTACAGTTACTGATGAGTTTTGGGATTAGTTTAAGTCTGGGCTGTCACATAAAAACAGTAGAGAGATGGCTTCGATCCGCTCTGCACACAGTCAGTGCTTACTTCATGCAGTTGGTATATTTGACTGTTTGTGGCAAACAAACAAAAAAAATCAGATTTATCCCCATAAAGCAAGTTGAAAATTCACTTCATGTTCAATCTGAACACACCTGACTAAATAAAAAATTTGAACTATATCCATTTACATTTCAACTGGACTACAGCCTGTTTTAACCTTACTGGGGTAATGTTTTGGTGCTGGTTACACAAGATGAGCACAGTATTTGATGAAAATGAACACTTACGGTCCAAATAAGCCAATCTTCTGCTTTATAACAGCCGAATGGGAAACATAGCAAGCCAATCGTGTTGTTGCACTGACGCAAGCGAAACCTTGCGCATGTGTAGCAGAAGTATAACCTGTAGAAAAAGGCCTTTTAAAACTTATATTGGAGCAAAGTCACCAAAGTTTTTAAGTGTTTTTTTATCAGAGTTATTCAATACATGCAGTTTTTATGTACCAGTGACCCTTGAAAGTGCGGTTGTGGCTCTCCCCCCATTCATTTAGGTAGGGGCGTGGTCTTGTTAGCCCAGAAATAACTGGGTGTTGCCAAGATGGCTGCCAAGTGGTGAGACTTCCCTATTAAGGCCTTGGTGATGTCGTCAAATCGCGTATTTTACCCTACCAGCAGTCAAAAACTTAAAGATATTCAGCTAACTATCATACAGGACGTAGAAAATTAGGCAGACTGAGCCACACAGTGTCTACACTTCAATCCAAAACATCAGTAGGATCATTTTGCACTCGACAGCAAGGTGGCATGACGTGTGGGGAAACCATTCATTAAGTGGCCGTCCAAAGAGAGGCAGACATTACTCAACCTGTGCTCATGATGTGTTAAGTGTTGTACATAGTACCTGAATCACATGGAGCCTCTAGCGATATGTAGAACAAGCCTAGTAATGGGCAACCACCCCTGAAGAACAAATTAGTTCCTGCTGTCCAATAACTGCTGTACTTGAGTGACAACAGGTGCTAACTAAGAAGCACTACGCCACACTTTTCGCTGATACGGCGCGTTGGACAAAAGATGTGACTGTCACTGCAGTTTAAAGCACATTTTTTATTGTCATTTGTTTCCATTATCTTCACGATGCCTTTAGTGAATGACCCATAGACAGCACACGCTAAGAGATTCGTGCTCACAGTGTGTTTTCATGCGGACGTAGTTGCTGTTTTTAGCCTCAAACAGACTGACTCACACCCTGTGATTAGACATTCTGTAAGAGGTTCTGTAAGAGGTGCCACATCAAGTGTTGCTTTTGTGTTTTCTTCTTCTTTGTGCAGTGAAGGTTTCCCTCAGCACAGAAGGTCTGCTGTCACAGATGATTCCCTCTTTAAAGCAGCTGGATGTCACAGAACGGAGGTTTTTGAAAATGTACTGGGTTATTGTAAGGTTCATATGAGTGACAAACCATTTCAAGTTTAGGAATGTATGTAATGCAATTTCTATACTTGAAAAATTGATAAGGACATCTTCAGAATTTTCAGCGGTCGCCCCAGCTTTTCGTAACGTAAAACTTAACAAATGAAGATTCACCCATCACTAAATTAAAACCGGTTGCACCGCACAAATTTCACAAAGGCTTCAAATGAAATGCATAGCTGAAGCTGTTCCCGTCATGTCGGAAACTAAACCAACTGAAAAAACTAACATTAGCCTGCTAATATAGACCCGTTTAGAGTGGAAAGTTATTTACTTGCCAAATCATTCCCCGGTTGTTCAACCGGATTTAGTCGATCACTATTTTGAAACTAGGTAGTAAGAGCGACCTCCCACAAAATACCTCCCTAGCCGACTGAATTTCCAGAAAATCTGCAAAAGAAAATGTGAATCTTTGCACTTACTACCATTCTGTGAAAATTCAGAGGTGGTTCATTGAGACAAACAGCTGGTGGAGCTAAATCACCAGTTGGTGCCATTAAACCACTGCAGAAGGAAAGGTTGCAACAAGATATGATTGAATGAGCCCCCCAGTCCAACTTCAAGTAGGGAAAAACAATGAGTAACCATGATGGAAATATGGCATTTAGGTTTGTTTCATGTATTAATATGCATTCGCTAGCCCGTAACCCTGCCCTTACTAACAGCTTTAAGCCCAACACCAGCTTTTACGCTGACCAGAAGTGTTACCTTAACCCTTAAGCTAACACTTAACCCTACAAATAAGAGAAGTACAAGAACACACGCACAAGCTTGTTCCGCCATCCCCGTGGGGACACTCGTTGACATAATGCATTCACTGGCCCCTTACTCTAACCTCAACCATCGAAACTAAATGCCGAACCTTAACCCTTACCCTAACCCTAACCTACGCCTAATTGTGACCTCAACCTTAAAACCAATTCTTGGACCTCAATTTTTGTCCCGACTGTGACACGAGTCCCCATGGGTTAGTGCACACACACACACACACACACACACACACACACACACACACACACACACACACACACACACACACACACACACACACACACACACACACACACACACACACACACACAGACTAAAGTCTCAGCAGCCTCTCAGTGACTCATACAGCAGAACAACTCGATATGCCTCAAGCACATGAAAAGTTAAAAAAATGCATATCATTTTCACCTGATGTGTTACAGGAATAGTGAACTCATCAACCTGATTTCCTACGCAAATCTGTTTGCGATTCAGCCGTTTCTGATTCTGCTCAGCAAGTTTCTGCATTGGAAACAGCTGCATTTCTGTAGCTGTTTCCATATGAAAGTTATGTGATTCTGCCTGTAGGTCTTTCTTGCTAAAGTTCAGGAGATTTTTTTCTTGGTTTATGTTTGTTACCAATTTAATACTAATATTATTCATTTTCCACCTAATTACTTTTTCAGAGAGCACATTGCAATCCCTTTTTTTAAGAAATAAGGATGGTGGATATTTTACATTTTTCTGACTGTCAAACCGACAATGTGTCAGCTCATCTCTCAGGACTTTCCGTGTTCCCCACCATGTCTACGGCAGTTAAATTTCTTGCAGGCCGTACACTCTTACTGACAGCTGTGCAAGATCAAGAAATGTTTACCGTGAAAGATCGCAGATTCCGTCAAAAACACCTTGTTTAAAAATATTGATATACTAATAAACTAAACATCTAAATTTGACTGATCATGATTACCTTCGTAATAATGCTTATTCAACAGTACTTAATAGTCTAATACCTAAGTGCAGTACTGAGAATTACTTAACATCTAATGTAATATCACAGCGAGAACATTAACATCAAACCCAGAGGGAGGAATTAATAAAATAGACTTCCAAGTCTGGTTCAGAACAACATGCTGAAATCTTGCAGTTGCCTTTAAAAAAGGGGGGGGGTCTCCTGTTAACCAGCTCCTGTCTCCGCTGCTGCCACCATCCCTCAGTTTACTGACAGCCACCAGCAGATGAGAAGGACCGATACTTCTCCACAGGATCCATGTCTGGGATGATAGAGCCGCTATCGCCTGACCCTCTCTTGGCCCCACATGTAAATATTTGTCATTCCCTGCGAGCTGAAGTGCACCGCTTCCCCTCCTTTGGAAAACAAACCTATTATTATCAGACACCCCCCCCCCCCCGTGGTGAAGGGAGCGTTGGACGTGTAAATCTAGACAGGTTCATCCTTATGTGATGCTGTTATATAACTGTGGAAAATGGTTTGAAATTGCCGCATTGGGACCGATATGAAGTGAATTTGGCATATTGTCGCACAATTTTACCCCTAAGATTGATTTGGTTGTTTGTTTATGAATACTCAGACATCGCTGGAGTTAGGAAATAGATCACAGATCAACCAAAAAAAAACAAAACGTATGGGTAATCAGGTGAAATATATAGGAATATTGTGCCAATTAATAATTGAGGGCCCTTCCATTTCCTCCTCAGCTGTGCCTTTGACTGGCGATCAAGCTCTTTGTGGCTAATTTGACTCACTTAGTTTGAGTCACGCTGTTATTCACCACCATTTGATTAATCTCCAACAAGAGACATTTTCAGAACTGGAGTGGTTTTTAAGAGGTCTTTTTCTTATGTGAAAAAACAGAAGCTGGGTTCAGTATTATTTTATTTGCAAAGCACATTCTGGATTAATTTCTTTAATCGCTTAGAGTTAAGTTAAAGCTCATATCTCATCCATTTTCAGAAGTCATGACGGTCATGATTAATGATTACCACACAGCGTAACACTGTGCAGTTATTTATTCCAGTCTAGATTTACAGCTAATTATATCTCCATCCTCTGACTGGACTGAGGGAGATTTATTTGCTGGAGAGTTTTGAACTGGTGAGCTTCTTCGATCTGCAACCAGCAGATTTGACTAGTTTTGCATTGTTATTCTGCCTCCTCAGCTGACTGACGATTGACTTAATGTACAATGGATATACATACTATCTAGAGTATGTGCATCTGAGTGTGTCTGTGTAAGTATGTGCATTGGTGCTCCATACTCAGCGTTTCGAAAGTATGAGGTGGTCTGTGTGTCTGGAGAAAATGTTTTGCTAAAGTTTTTTTTAATTTGAAGTGACCTTGAAATGCAAAACTTTGATGAAGGAAGGTTTCACCTCAAATAGATATAGACGTATATTTTTCCTGGTGACTGTATTTTAGAATTTTCATTTAGTAAGCTGGTTGAACAAACAACACATGGTTAGATTTATATTTTTAGAAAGTTAAAAAAAAATTTTTTTTTCAAACAATATGTTTCTCTTTTTAATTGAGAAAATTTTTCGAGAATAAACCAATGAGTTTGGCAAAAAGATGTTAGGGAAACTTCCCTAAATAATACAGATGAGGACACAGGTGCTAACGTTACCCTAAAGTCTGATATAAGGGATAGTAGCGTGGTACCTGTTCCCACACGGGGGACGAGTTGCATCAAAATGCAGAGAAATGTAAAGCTTAACAGACCAGCTGTTTCTTGTTGCATTTGCTAAGCTATTATTGGACAATCGCGGTTTGGAGGAGGGATTTCGGGAGCACTGTTGCTTACCAAAAAATGTTATTTTAGTTTAACAGTTTATTTATCAGCTCATTTAGTTTCTATCTGACCTAACTTGTCTTGTTGGGGCTCTAGGTTGAAATTGGAGCGGTCCTAGAAACCCATGTACACACTGGTACACACACATGAAGTTAACCACAGTCATTCCCTGCGTCAGTTACTGACTCTCTTTGCATGCATGTAGTGCAGAAAGTATTCATCTGAAGTATTAATTATTAAGCATTTTGGTGGCCATTAAAAATGCCAATCCTACATGGAAATCCCCATCTCTATCCTCATTTAAAAACTGGTCTCTTTGTCTTAACTTGGCTTGCGTACTCACAGAAGAGGCCTGTATCAAACCAAAGCACTAAAACCCATAAATGAATGTCACACACTTCTTCACAAAAGTCAAGAAGCAAGCTCTAACCGTAGTGTTGTTACTTTCTCCCACAGCAGCCGGATGCAGTCTCTCCAGGTCGACTCTGTCCAGCGCTGGATGGAGGACCTCCGCCACATGACGGAGGTGGAGTGTATGTGTGTTCTCCAGGCCAAACCCATCGGGGTGGAGGAGGACTCCCAGCAGGGAGAGCTGATCGTGGGCTCCGGGGTTGGTGCAGGGGACCATGTGGCCAGGAACAACCTGCAGACACTCCTCCGCCGAGCACTGGTGGTCAGCACGGAGCTGGGCAAGATGTTCCAGCGGCTGGAGAAAGGGCGCTGGCAGAGGGTCCACAGCACCGCCGTCCGGGCTAACTGCCACGTTCGCTCTCTGGTGCACGAGTACAGCGCTGCCCGAAGCACACCACCTGAGATGCAGAAGGTAACAGTCGATTTCAGAAATCTCTGGAATGTGAAGCCAGCTTTTAAAGTATCAAAATGGAAATTACAAAGGAAAGGAAGATATGTGCTGAAGTGAAGACTTCCACCAATTTACCGCCTAATTTTAGAATCAGATCCATTTATATTTTGCTTAGGCCTATCAGTCGAATAATAGAAGTCACATTAGCCTTCTCCAAGATTTCAGAACTTTACAGGTCTGGTAGTATCAGTCATCGGAAATGTATATCATCAATTACCGAATATTAAAATGGATAGAAATATGCAGATCTGATTCCTAAGTGATCAGATCTTTGTTCATGAACAATCATTAATCTGTAAGGGCTTGTGCAAACACTCTGATCTCAAAGAGGACTGGAAAAACCAGACTCGGGCAGGTGAAGTTGTGATAAGTTAATGAAAAGAGAGAACAGCACCAAAGGCTGTATTTAGTTTTAATTAGCCTTTGTTTAATCAGGTGAATCCCACAGATTACTTGAGAGTATGAACTGTCAAGTAGGCTAAGAACAAAAGTTACAAAACGATTGTCAATATTAAAAATAATATGAGAAGAGGAATAATTTCCCCTAGAGGTTACAATAGCCTTGAATATAATGTGGGATACTATGTTGTTATACTGTTACATGGGACATGTCTGATGATGAGAAAAACCAGAGACATGTGGATCCAAATGACACCTTTACCTTCAAGGGAGATCAGTTTTTTTTAAAGAAGCAAATTTAGTAATATCAGTAATGTGCCTGTGACCTGCTGTCAAACCTCAAACCTCTGCTGCCAATTTCTCTTACACATTAGAAATTGGAATAATGTATTACCATGTAGCATTAGATTTCTAAAAATTATACGAATTAAAATGTCTAAACCAGAAAAATGTTCCTACCTTCAATCACACTACGTGAATCGCCCATCTCATTTAAAAGAGGGAAATGCTCTGCCATTCATTTTCATCTAGGGGTGTTTCTTTTCTGTGTGTTTTATCACCACTCAGCGTGTTTCTTCTTTTCCCTCCGTTGCAGTATGAGAAATCTTTGCTGGAAAAGTGCATGGAGCTGACTAATATAACAGAGAGGTAAAACTCTAAAAGCTAATATACCATCATAACAAAGAATAAATAGTGAAAGTGGATTGATTCATAACAAGTTACTAAACGTTGTGTTAAATCGCCCCCTCAACCCACAGGTGCCTTCACACTGATGATGAATATTTCCTTAAATCCATGAGAGAGGCCATCCACGAGATCCTTACTGATGTCAGTGATTCATTCAGCAACATGATTGACATGGCCTTAGCTAATGAGATCCGGGTATGTAATATGTGATATGTGAGCACATTTACCTTATGTTTTCAGTATTCACATTTGGGTCCCTGACTGTGCACTTTCACACACACCACACATGGGCTTTAACTTACGGCTTTAATGGACACAACCTGATGCTTTCGTCGTCGGGTTTTTATTGTCAAGGTTAAGCTGATACACGGCAAATTTGTGCCACGTTCACAACTGCTATTTGCAAAGCGTTAAACAGTGAAGGAGAAAAAATGTGGCAGCTGATGGTCCTATTTGATTGTCGAACTGACCAACAGTTGAGTTTTAGAGAGTGATGTCCAAAATTGTCCAAAAGTGAGGACATTTTTGCTGGGTCTGGCTTCTTCAATGGACTTTTTGAGGGGTTTTTTGCTTGGTTTTTTGGATTACAGTTAGAATGAGGTGTGTGTGTGTTTGTGGTTGCCAGTGAATCAATTGAGGCACAGTTTCCCAGCTCATTCAACAATAAACGGTCGATTGGAAATATAAACATGGGTTCAGCAGCATATGGGCTGAACTAATGGAGGATTACGTCACCTTTGTTTGACCGAGAGAATTAAGGTAAAGTGGAAGACATATTTATTTTTTCAATTAATGATCTGTGATTACACTCACACAGATGATGGATGAATGCATTTCATGTCTTAGATGTTATACTGAGACAACGGCTTCTAGTTTCTGTTTAAACGTTCTTATTGTGTAATTAGTCATTATCTGGAGGTCTAATTGTTTACTCTTAAAATTAAAGTTGGTATGAGTTAGCCAGCAATTACAGATTTCAAAGCTTTGGAAAAACAAACACCGATGAGACCGTGAAACCCTTGGCAAACACAACCTATCATCCTGTTATCCTTCTGCTGACATCATTTGGGCTCAGTCAAATGACTGATAGGCTGGGAAAGAAATCTAATTATTCAGTTTATCTTACCTAATTTTTAAAAAATGTGCACAACTTGACAATTTCTAACTTAAGCACCATCCAATGATAGTATATCTGATCCATGGATACTGAGATGAATGGGCTACTAGCAACAAACCTTTATTTTGCCACAAACAAAAACTCTTCCGTCAGATTAATTAGCTATAATATCTGGAAAAACTATACATAGGAGATTTATATGTAACCATTAAAAAAAAAAAAGACTGTAAAGTGACCTTAACGTTGTTTTTAAAAAATGCAGCCTTTGATTTGTAGGTCCATTTGAAAAAAGTACTCAAGGTTTAATCTCCTCGCAGGTCCTGATCAAACAGATTGAATCATCGGACAACGTTCACGCCATCGGCAGTGCCATCAGCAACCTGCTGTCCCTCACACAGGATGGGCCTCAGCTCTGTAGCATCATTGCCAAGGTACTGTGGACAAGCAAGTGGACCCTGTGCTGTCTTGGCAATGGATATACCGGCTTGGTCATGGGTTTGATTTGAGTAGATATTCATTTCAAGACTTGGACCACGAACCTTTACTGAAATGTGTCTGTTTAAGATTAATCCAGCAAAAACCTGTGAGGTCCGAGATCCTGACGTCAATGACAAGTCAGCAGCACGATCTATCATAATCTTAGGTTTGCAATTTTCACTCAGACCTCCCACCGAGTCTTTGGCTGAGGTGACTTCATTTGATATTCCATCTCCACCCCTTGCTTCTTTCTGGCCACACCCCGGTTATGATCGGCCCCACCTTTTACCAGTGTTCATCATCCAGACCAGCAGACCTGCAGCTATCTCTTTACACATGCCTCTAAAAAGCTATTTCCTTTTGAGATAAGAAAAGACAGATTGGACAGCAAGTCTCAGTTGGCCATTAGTTAGCTGGCCGCTTCCAGGATACTCTTGATGAGACTGTTCCTGATGGCCCACACACACACACACACACATAGAGTAACACACACACCTCTTTGCCCCCCCGATTGTCGGATCAATTCTGTCAGCTCCCATTAGGAGTAAGAATTGATCACAAAGGCAGGTTGCTCAGGCGTCTTTACCTTCCAGTCCGCTCCACCTTTCTTAACTCCCTCTCTAGCTCTGCTAGCCGAACCCCTCAGAGAGGCGTCTGAGGGAAACCTGCCCGCCAGTGGCTGCTAACGAATACCCAGTACAGAACATCGTCCACCTGCCCTCTGAATTAATGAGCTTCCACCGGTCTGTCTGTCACACTGTCACATAAACACAATTTACAGTAATACAGTAATCGTCTGGCTCATATCCGAGCTATTCGGTCATTATCATTTTCTGCAGTGTTTCCGCTGACTTTACTCATGCGCTTGTTTTGAATAACAGCAATTAGCCGTTTAAATGCTTGGGTGGGGACATGATATTTCTGCCTCCTCCGTCTCTTTACAAGTGGTGCTGTTGACAGACGGTGTTTAGTGCTTGGTGTGCCGTGTATGGGGAGGAGAAAGGGAGGTAGGTTAAATGAGTGGTATTGAGGCAGACGGCATGATAAATAGAGATGAATCATTGTGTATATATCCAGACTGGCGTTAAATAGATCTGTAGATTTTAGGTTTTATTATGTTGATTTCATTCCGCTGGAAGCACCAGATGGGTGGAATTTAACAATGTTAAAACAGCATCATGGATACCAGAGAGTTTAAGGAAGTGGCGGCTCCTTAGGGGAAAATGAGAGTATCTTGTCATAATTAGGTATTAACCTGTAATTCGCATCCATCTAACTTGGATGATGACAATTTCAGATCCCTTTTGCTCATTTTGCTTGTTATTTGCTGCTAATACATTAATGTTCAGGGACGACAGGGATGTTGTTAGGTCATAAAATCTTCCTCTGGGTTTTGTAGAAGAATTAAAATGTAAATCAACAAAGTCAAAGGATTGTCAAAAATAAACTAAATAAGTTTTTAATAAATGAAAGATCTCGATACTTAAAGCTGCATGAATTTATTTTTGGACACTTGGACGCAGCAGAAACAACCTGTAAACAGAACATCAACATCATTTATACGACAATTTTGTTAGCAAACAGTTGTCTTTTTAAACATCAAGCAGATATGAAGCAACATTAGCATTAATTTGGAGTTTTGTTTATGCCCACGCGATGAATGTAAGTCCAATATTCACTCCCTTTTCAACTCTATTCAGGTCTCAACCAGCTCCTGAGGGAAATATCTGGGTCTTTAGGTGGTAAATGCACCACTATGTTCACCAGCCTGTTGCTAAATTTGCCTGCTGTTTGATGTTAAGCAGAAAGCATACAGATTGTTGCTGGAAACAACACTAATGAAAGACGCTCAAAAGGCTAATCAAAGCTGAGGAACTGCTGGGTTGAGTAATAATTCTCTATGGGTTTATAACTGTGAACGGCTCCTTTCACACACAAGTAGTCAGATGTTAACATAAAAATATTGAATATAGCAGCTTTAAACAAGCTGTGTAATAAATTAGATTTAAAACGGCCATTATAGCAAGTGAGTTAGAGAATCAGTTTGAACTTTTCTATGGGAGCTAAATAAATCATATGCTTTAAAAACATGTAAGTTTCATTAACTTGTGGACAATTTATTTAATTTGTTTGCATATATTAAATTAAATGTATGCATGACAATAATGAAAAGAGGAGCACAAACGATCCTGAAGTGTAACATAAAGGGCCGTGAGATGCACCATCTTTCATCTCTAACCATAACAACTCATGATTTCATAACGTATCCGGTGTTCTATTCTCATGTGCCTCGTGTGCCTCATATGTGTGGTTTATACTACTACAGAATAAAGCACGTTTACATAATTGACAGCTTGTCAGACTCTAAGTAATCACACAATTGTGACTGATTTGTCACGACTGAATGAACTGCAGCCATCTGGTATACCAAGCAGGATAGAACAAATCATACAGACAATTGTCAAACACCATCCATGTCTGCCTCTAGCTGATGACCCGCTCATAATGACAAATAATGCTTCACATATTCAAACAAAACAAAAAAAAATCTTTTCAATATTTTTTCCTGAATCCCCCAGAGCAAGTCAAGTCTCATATTCTTTTCTTTTGTGTCACCGGGATAAGTGATTGGCAATGAACATTTATATTTTTCTGGTAATTTATGGTCTAATTTTCAACAGGTCTGCATGTCTGTAGACTCTGGGAGGAAAACAAAAGCTTCCAACAAACACATACTGGCTGAAAGGACCAGGGCAAGAAAAATATTATATGAGCTGACAGTGTTTAGTACTGAGCCATGTTCCACCTCATAAATCAAACAGCAGCTGGGATATTAGAGAGCAACTGTGTCATGATGTACAAGCAAGTTTTCTGTCTCAGTGTTCACCTACTGTCGTGATGGATACTGATTTAAATTTGTCCATGTTGGCAGACTCCTCATGTGCGTGTCCTTGCTCTTGTGACACTGAAAGCTTTAGACTGCAGGGTGTGGGTGAGCGTGATGTGGCAGTAACTCAGGCCTGGTGAGAGTCTACGTGTCATCAAAACTACGTGGGTAGAGAGGGAAGAGATATTTAGAAATAAGACACAAGAAAAAGAACGAGCATTGTTTTGGGGGGCAAGCATTATGGTTTAGCTACAGACACCGACACTTTGTTGGACATAGTGAGATCCTCTTTTTTTTTTTTTTTTCAACCCCTCAACCCTCTTTGTTTGCAAATCAGGCAGCAAACTGCCTGCAACCTCGTGCAACTCCAGACACTGCAGGCTTTGTGTGAGCGAGTACAACAGACCAGAGCACGGAGTCAAATTCAGAAAACTATGAAATGGAAAGAAATTACACGCTGTGTAGGCCTCGACATGTAAACACACGGATACAGAGGCGTTTTTAGATGAGTAGTCAAGTTTCACATGAATGTGTTAGTACCAAAATGCATGAGTGTGAGAATAAATCGTTCTGTGGGCTTCGTCTAAGGGATGGGGATGAAGTCAGTGGAAACAATAGAACTGCAAGTCGTTTGATGGGGAAAGGAAAGAAACGACCGACAAGCCTAACGATCTGTGAAAAGGAAAAGCAGGAGAAAGTCTGTAAAGATGAAACAAACAGAAATTCACTTCCACTACAAACTGTCTGAATAAAATTTACCTGGTCGCCAGGCTGGAGATTCTGGAGTGGATTCAGAAAGATTAGAAAGATACACTTCAAGTGAAAAACCTCCACACACTGTCTCATTGATTGCTGGTTTACTTCATGTGCAAATGACCTTTATCAGGTCTATGAACAAGTATGACACAAAGTTCGTAGTTTATATACATAGATGCAATGGCAGCTAGATTATTCAATAGGGTAAATACTACCATGATGAACCTCATGGTGGCGCTAGAGGAAAAGTCAAGGGATCACCAGAGTCTGTAGAATTCACACTCTGTGCACCATTGATATCCAGAGCAGGTTTTTTTTTTAGACAAATAAACTTTCAATTTTCAATCAAACTTTTAAAATAAAATTTAAAGTCTAAATGGTCATTTTAAACCGAAGAACTAAAGCTCAAAAGCGCATTAGACCATGCGGAGATTCTCCACGGACTTGCTTATTTTTGAAAGCTAAAGCAACATTTGCGTCACACAAAAACAACAGAGATCAACAGCCTCTTCATCACTATCTGAACACAGCTTGAATCAGCCTGTGAGCCTCTCTGGAGTTTCAAAAGGTTTACTGAAAACTGTCTGTCGCTGTTGGCAGTTCTTCCAGGTATGAAAGGTACCAATATTGTGTAGGCAGCGAACGGGAAAGAGCGGTCAGGCAAGAGGGCAGGATGATTAGCCACTCCAAGCCCCAGCAGCATGGCCTTAGCAGTGTGTGAGACATGCCAGCCCAGTATAATGGCCTTATTAGGATAATGATGGTAGTTACCGGCTTCATCGTTTTCCAGGTAATTCCGTCTATCTGCACGGCAAATAGAATTCAATGCCTGCAAGTGTTTTTTTGTCAGTGGGGTGCTTTACTGTAGACACGGAGCCAACACAGGTGCTATTTTTCTTTGTTTACACCAGCGTAATTCAACAGAAAATGCTCAGCTATTATGGCGAACAGATAATCTTTTTTCTGCTTAGTGTTTTCCATTCATGAAATATGTATATTTTGGCTGTTTTTATCTGACATGATAAATTGTGTGAGCCATTTGATAGGCTTTGTGGTTGGCAGGCTCGCTGAGTAAAGTTGGCCGAATCCATCGGTCATTTCAGGTCTCCTAGACTCTTTAAAACCAGCGTGCTGCTATTGGCTTAGATCTGTGGGACCTGATGGATCTCACAGCGCGGTCTGGCAAGAATCAATTTGATCCACCATTTTGCACAATCATGTGTGCTTCAAGACGAGAGCTGATTATGATGTGTGGTGTATAATTTGCTAGCATAAACCCTAATGTCAGGCCTGTGAAAAGTCTCAATGAGAGCTGTGGTCTCATTGAAAGTTGGTTTCCCAACCTAACCACCTTTTTTCCACCAATGCTGTCCTGCATTGACCTATGCTACTAAAAATGTAGAGAGGACTGAGTGCACCAAACATTGTCCACTTGACGATTGAACAAATAAAAAAAGTGGTGTTGCTGGGCCTTCGTAAATGAAAAAAATCTTCCCAACTATGGGCTCAAAAGCTTTCTGTTAAATGCACAATATGCCACTGTCTTTACACTAACAATATATAAATATGATATATACAGTAACTGGAACAAGTGTCAGTGACATATAACCGGTTTCGGGGCATGTAAGCTGTGGGTGTCGCCAGCGGTGAGACAGGCTTTATCAAGCTGGGGTGGCAGCCACAAATTAAAGTTATACCAACAATACTGATGGAAGAAGGCACAGCACTAAGCAAATGAATGTCTGGGAATATGACCTCAACCTCAGGCTAAATGCTGTTTAATAGTCACGGTGTGACCGTTAAACAGCAGGAGAGGATTAACACACACTTACTGTAGCTACACCTTATCCTCAAGAAATTCAGCCGAATCCCGCATTTTATTAAAGCCTTGACGCCGCAGTTTTTATTGTATTTTGAAAACACTGCTTTTAGAAGAACATAAAGACTGCAAATAAATGAATAAATAAATTAAAGAACAGACCAGGTGACTGGGGCCAATAAACACGTTCATACATAATATATATATAAGACATAATATAATAAAAAAGAATTGTAGAAATATCCAGTCCGCACCTGTCCATTATAAGTACAGTTCATGCATTTTTCCATAGAGAATGAGAAAACAAATTAAGTAATGATAATCACATGAGGCTTGTGAGAAAAGGAAACCACATTCAAAAAGACTCAGAAAAAAGTTACCAAGTTATTATTCATCCGTATTGTACCATACACATATACACATGTAGTAACCATTTTGACCATTACTCAACGAATGTATCCATATCGAATCTCAAAGAAAAAGTCGATCTTTTACAATCGAATCAAACCGGTGGTCGACCAAGGATTTAGCAGCTTAAAGTTCTACTGTTGTTGGGACTAAACTTGTCAAAATGTCACATCGGTGCAGATTTATGAAGCACTGTAGCGTTGTGTAGCTCCTAACTTACAAAAGCTTAAACATACCATTACATTTTCTTCTCCCGCAGGAAGGAGCTGTGGTGGCCCTGTTTAAGATCTGCAGGCAGGACCGCTTTAAAGACCTCTACGCTCACGCTCTGAGAACAGTGGCCTCCATCTGCTGTGTGGAGGAGGGGATCAACCAGCTGGACAAGGTAAATCTCTCAACCAACCCTAAACCTAACGGAAACCTAAGTCTAACCTAAACCTTAAAATCGACTCCTAACCCTCAAACTGCCCTTTGAAGGCCTGTCTCAAAGTGAGGACTGGCCGAAATGTCCTCACTGTGCAAAAACGTCTTCACTCCCAAGGTCTAAAACTCAAATGATCCTCAAGAAGATAGACTCTAACCTAAGCCTAATTCTCCAGTTAACCAAAAACTTTAACTCGTGGGTTAGAGTTAGGAGCATGATAATAATAGCTTGATTGGATAATTAATTTAATACAACTGAGTGTTTACCTGAGACAGTGCCCACTGATTCAGAGATTAACTGTACATAAATCAGCCAAAGCCAGCCTGTAGTTCATGGCCAGATGTAAAAAAAAAAAAAGAAAAAAAAAAAAATCAATTAAAATGGGGAGGAAAATGGTACATGAGCACAAATCCAGATTTCCTCATAATAGAGAAATGGGTATGTGGATGTGTATGAGACAGGCGGAGAGAGAAAAAGAGAGAGAGACAGACAGAGTGAGTGAGAGAGAGAGAGAGAGAGATGACATCAATCAAAAGTAAGTAAGTACAGTACTTCCAGTAAAATACCTTGGCCACCTCCAGTCCAGACAGATGATGTTTACACTGATCAGCTGAAAGTTGTAGTTCAGACAGACAGTAGCTCCTGTTCCCAGCAGCGCAGTTTATTCTGTCTCGTTCGCCTTCAGCCCTGCTCCCACTTTCCATGTTATGACTGGGAGGCTATAGTTTGTTTTCACCGGTGACTGTGCGCCAACGAGGGCAGCAGGGGGAGGCCTGGCTGCACGGAAATAAAGTGTGTGTGATCATGGAACCGAAGGTTCAACAGTTGATTCAAAGGTTTAGCAGGAAAAAAAAGCATTCGTTTTTTCTTCTGGGGGAAATGAAATCACGTCGTCCTTGTAATAGGTTGTCCTTTAGAAATGACTTAAAATATCGATACACTGGTTTTAGTTTACAGTACCTTCGTATAATCAAAATTTTATATATGACACCATCTTGTGTCAGTGCTGCTGATGGTAGTATTTAGGAAAATTAAGACCACGTTTCCTAAAAACATCACTGATTACTGTCAGGAGGGGGGGGGTCCTCTTTGGTCACTTCTCCTTTACTGAAGGGGACAAACATGCTGCAGCTGATTTTACCAGCTACCACTGGAAGACTGAACATGGTAGATACTAACTCCTTCATAATATTCAGGAGGCAGAAGTTGGCTCACACAGGCTCTAAGGGGCTTTATTACTCTCTACTATTTTTGAGAAACTTTTGTCAGCGGTGGTTGAGTTTTCCAACTTTCTATTTATTTGATTCATTTTTCATGAATGAGTTCACTAAATTTAGTCACCTCAGGGTTGGTGAACCGCCATTAAACTCTCTGACTGTATAATTTTAGGATGGGAGGCAGTGAGAAAAATAAGCATCACACTGTGTAAGGTTAAGTATGTGTGTGTGTGTGTGTGTGTGTGTGTGTGTGTGTGTGTGTTTTTCTTTTTTTTTCCTGATGACAGAATTATACAGTACAAACACAAAAAGGATGAGTCATGATTTACAGTGAGTCTCTGTGGTGTTTGGAGATGAGATTTAAAGATTAAATGGAATTATATGGGACCTCCTGGCCGCTGAGCTGACAGGACAGACATTTAGACCTGAATGACTTCTCACTGTTTTTGCGTATGTTTGTGAATGTAAAGGGGGAAAAAAAAAAAAGGTGAGACAGGGAGAGAGAGAACTAATGATACAGCCTTCTTTGTTTGTCCTCGTTTGTTCCCTATCGAGAATTCAACCAAAATAAACAACAGACGCACCCGTGTCAAGCGAGCGTTTACAGAAAGACAAATTTAACCTGATTCCGGCGCATAATGATGCCACAACGGCGTCTGTGTTCACACATAGAGCAGCTGGGACAGCGTGAATCATTCAAGAGTGAAAACTTTTTAAAGGGGAACCGAAGTCCGCCCCAGATTAGCAGTCTCATCCCGGGAGAGAGGCTGTCAGGCAAGTCTACGCCACCAACCGCTCACCGGCGATCGCTCAGGCTTGAGAAACACAACTGTCACCGTTGAAGGGTGAGCGAGAAAAAGGGGGCTGGTATCCACCAGCACCGCTCATTGGTGAATATATAGTATACTTCTTAGTTTCATTCCCAACAGGTACCTCATGTAGTCATAAGACGTTGAATGGGGAAAGTACTGATTACGAGCAAGTCAAGCCTACAAAGGAAAAGAAGTTCCACATCAAGTACAGCGGATTGATGACTGCAACACTGCGTCAGACTGAAAGTTTAACACATTCGTGGATTGACGATAAAAAAAGCTGCATCAGGCTCCACTGAAACAGATCAACTTCAGCCCACAGTTCTACAATATAAAATTAACTTACAGCGCACGATTGTCCTAAAATGCCGCGCACACACACGCGCTATCTGCATTGTGAAACTTTGGACGCAGCACACGACAGAAGTGTAATACTGACTGAAAAAGCAGTCAAGGTACGGTGCCCTTCATAGCTTCTTCTCCCTCAGTCCTGTCACTCCACTGTGCGATATTCTAGAAGTAAGAAGATTAATGGGATTAGAAACTATAAACACAGTAATTTTTTTTTGTTATTTGCCCGTGATTGCCGCCTCTCTGCCAAACATTCATGTAGTGTCAGTTGAGAGTAAAAGCTGTACAGTTTCAAATGAGATCCACAATCCAGTTTATTTCCCCGACCACAGGCAAAAATCTCTGAAAACAGTGACCGTGACATCGGGGTCACAAATTTTGGTCTGACTCTTTAAAAGAGCAGAGAGGTTATTTGGCATTGGCCTTGAGAATAAAGTGAATGAGATGCATCCGTCGTACGATGAAGGAGTTGGGGAACCTTCTATTTTTGGGAGGTGGAGGAGGAGGAGGAGGAGGTGCGGGCAGGGACAGTGGTGGAAGCAGAGGGGGGGATTGTTCCACGTCAGTGGGTCGCGCTTGCACACTGCCACAGCCGTCCACGGGGACAAAAAGGGAATTGCCCCGTGAAGCTTGGTCCGCTGAGGCTCGTCAGCAGAAAGGACTGACAGGTGTGGCCGGCTGAGACCTGGCGGTTTACCTCACTCCGGATGCTTGTCTCTAAACTTTATTTTTCAGGAGAGTTGGATGCTGGTGACAGAGCATCAAAAGTATGAAATTGCTCTTTCCTAAATGATATCAATAATGAAGATGACAAGTGACTAATTAAAAAAAAACAATGTTTCTGATGTATCAGGTGATGCATTGGTGTGTTCATCAACACGATGGAAACCACAATCCTGCAGTTTATGACTGTGGATTTTAATGGGTAGCATGGAATATTTCCAGAGTGTGTTCTGATTTTCATCACTTGCGCGTATGCAAGACTCACATGGAAAGGTGCAGAGCAGCTGTCAGCGCCTGTGGTAAAGCTTGTATGAACTGTGCGACACTGCACCCAAGTGGACAATGATCTGTTCTACATCTCCAAAATTTTCTGAGGCCTCAGCACTCCAATGCTAAATCACAACACAAACACAACGGGGAGATCGGTATGCCCTCGTGCCCCTGAGTGAAACAGAAGAGGGTTTCCCGCTCTTCAGTAACTCTGAGCTCCTCCACAAACCTCATGATGCCCACGCGTTGGGTCGGTTCCAGCCGGATGAGTTTCTCGGCAGCACGTTCACTCTTTCTTTATGGGCAGAGACGCAGGTTTACAGCCAGGCTGACACCGTGGACACTTAGCTACCTGTCTGGCTGGCCGGGGATGCTGATGCAGATGTTTCATCAACACGCTAGTGACAAGATGCAAAGTTAAGAGGGAGTTCAGTTCAGCAGTAAGGCCTGCAGTAATATTCCAGTTAAAGTGATTCATACAGTTTGCCTACTATTAAAATATTCCCCGTTTAAATGACCGCACTCCTGATTTTATATGTTGTGGATCTTTGTTTTAAAGTTTGATTTACTTCGTTTGACATTACAAAAAGGAGGACATAACTACAAAAATATCAAGGATGACACAATAAAGTCCAAAACCTGTTTCCATTGTGGTCCTTGATGTCCTTGAAGAGAGCGAAGCTGCAGGAGTCAATGTGACATCATACCACCAACCAGGGCATCCGTGGATCCTTAAAAAAAAAAAAAGCATTAACTTTGGTTTCAAAAAGTGAGCAGATACTCAGACTAACAAACCATCACAGCAAATACCTACATGGTCTCAATAAAGTGACTTCAAGAAACAATAACGGAAAAATAAATTATAAAAAGTTTATAAAAGTTTTAAATAGGATTTGTAGATTTACACTTCCAAATTTCCCATGAGTCATAATTTGACCTTGTTTTTAAAAATATGCTGCTTACCTGTTATTCTAGTGTGCTGAGCTAGCTTATTCCAATTCCTGGCACCACAGAGTCCAAAGGAACACATACACCCATATTGGTATTAAACCCCGGCAAGAACAAGTTGGCAACACTGGCTCTAGTCTGGTGGGCACCAACTCACCCAAGTCTACAACAAGTGGACTCTGAGATAGACCGACTACAAGCTGCACTTACATTCAATTCTAAAGTATTTCTAGCTTGCAGCTAGTGGTTTCCATTCAGTTTTCCACAATACGGAAAATTCCGACTGGCAGAACCTTCAGACTTAAAAAGAGGCCCACAATAGTTCAGACAGGCACCGATTTCATTTATAGTCACACGTTCCATACACCCCCCACATCACATACAGTATGTCCATGACCTGTCTCTCACAATAGGGGGTCCATATAAACATTTGGTGCACGTTCAGTCCCGCCCACAGCAGGGCCAGATGGCAGTAAATGTTTTGTGCTTTGTGCTCTTTAGTAAACATGTGAAGAAGTTCACTCCCTGACTCTTTGATTATTGATTCCGCATGGATCGCACACACCAGACAGCCAGAGCAGCTTGATGTCACTTATTGTTCAGGGACAAAAGTCCAAGGCACAAACTGTTGCAGCTAATGTGCCATGCAATTCCATGTTCAGGTCAGGATGTCCTTGACTAGAAATAACTAAATGAAGTCCAAGTATAGGAGGCACGAGGGAAGACTACGGGATCATTTCTGGAATGCACTCACCATCACTGAGTAATTCAAACTGAGAGCATCCTTGGTGTTTTCCTTTAAAATCCTATCCGGTCTATTTTCTTGTCTACTCTATGTCATCGAATGTGTAGGTGGATGGGATCCTGTGCCTGGCGGACATCTTGACCGATGAAAGCAGCGTGGAGGCCGCCAGGGCCGAGGCGGCGGCGGTCGTGGCTCAGATCACCTCGCCCCACCACACGTCCACACAGCACCTCGCCAGCTTCCTGGAGAGCATGCACGACATCGTCACCGCGCTCATCAGTGAGTGGACCTGGCGCTGATAATGTCACCCTGGACCCCTGACTTATCGCAGACCTCACCAAAACTCGTTTGGAGAAACAGGATTTGTTTCCAGTTTATTAGGTACACCCGGCTAAAACTAATGCAGTCTAACACAACAGTCCTGCAATCAATCCTCCCTTCATGAAGGTTATAATGCTCATCTTTTGTTTGGATTCGTTTTAGAGAGGTGTGGATTCAACTTTGTGGTAATTCTGGGAGCTGTTAAATTACGTTGTATTATAGCAAGAGGTGTTTCTAACATGATGCCCAACCCATTTATATCAGTGAGGGCAGAGTAAATAATAGAATAGAACAGAATCTCAGGTGGTGACAATCGTAGGAAAACTCATAACTGACTACATCTCAACAGCAGCACAAAATACATCCAAAAAAACCTTCATGAAAACAGGATTTATTTTTACTTTATTAGACTGCATTAATTTTATCAAGTTTTACCTAATAAACTCACAACTAGGGGTATTTGTAATAGATATTGTATAATACAAATAAATTATTTTTTGTATTATACAGAGAATAAAATTAATTCATTAGCTCTGCAAAACAACATGCAAACAAATGCAAACAAACAAGTATAACAAGTGATCTGGTCGCCAGGAGAAAACAACCTCCAACTGGAGTAAATAATGTGGTCGTCGGCCAGTGCACTTCAGGGTTTTTTGCTTTGCTTGCATTACACATGTTATTGTCTTAAATTAGAACCACCGTACTTAGTGAGTGACGCCTTATTCCCTCAGAGCTGTGTGAGAGCGCCTCCTGCGGCGAAGTATTCCTCCTCGCATCTGCAGCCTTGGCCAACATCACCTTCTTTGACAGCATGGCCTGCGAGATTCTCCTACAGCTTAATGCCATCCACATCCTGCTGCAGGCCTGCAAAGACCGCCAGAGAGTCGACACACCCTACTCCAAAGACCAGGTACACACGTGCATTTAGGTGTTATTTTCTCACAAAATATAAAGTAGAAGAACTATATAAGCAAACTGATAAAGTGTGCATCTTCAAATGACACTAATTAGTTAGAAAAGCATCTGTATGTGTATATGTATCATCGTGTGTTATTCATTGTTGTTTAAATCTCAGGTGGTGACAATCTTGGCAAACCTCTCAGTCTTAGAGCAGTGTGCCTCTGAAGTCCTGCAAGAGCAAGGTAGTCCATTTTCCTTTTAATTGAATGTTATATATCATTTCTATTTCTTTTGGGCAACACTGCAGTTGAATGGAAGAAAAATACACCAGAAAGTACTGGCATCCATCAGTTGAGGTGCTAGTGAGAAATATTAGTGTAATTCTTCTTTAATCCTCAAGATGGCAGCATCAGGTAATATCTGTGAGGTAGCTTAGAAGCGCTTCAATAAAACATCAACCACTGAGCATTTTCAGATATTTTAAAGCATTATTGCTAAGCGTTTTAAATGTTCTTTTTAAAAAAACGTTTTTTTTTTTTCATTCTTCAATTTCACTGTTCATATTTTCTGCTTTTATATGTGCTTTTGTCTGTGGTTGGTCATTTCTTTCCTTTTCAGGGTCCTTTTGGAGTCCGCTCAACATAACATTTTCCATGAACTCTAAGCTTGTATTAGTCATGTATTGTAAAATACATAAATGGACAGTAAATGTTCTCAAAATGGGTCTGGGTCATTGTGTTAAAGCCTCTGATTGTGCCAGTATCAGTAATATTTATTACTAGTTGTCCATTAAGTTCTTGTTTGATGTCTGTTGGTCCCTCAGTCAGTTTAGTATTTCCAGATACTATATATTTTATAGTTTGTTCTTGCCCACTTTAGTAAGTGTTTACAAAACTGGTTTTATTTTTTTCAGAATCTGCACAATGTATTTCAGGGTCAGTTTGTTACAGTCTTTGTCCCTGCAATTTACAACTGAATTGCCCTGATGCAGTGAGCCTTTGCAATTGTGGAGCAAATTTGAAGAATTATGTGTAACCGCTTGAAGGCCTAACTGTGCTGTTTTTATCTAATCTCTTTCTTTTTTGTATTGAGTGTTTTTGGACTTTTGACTCTGTTTTCTAACTGCACTTTTGGTCCCGATCCTTCCTGAAAGTTATGTATGTAACGTCTGGCTCCTTTCACATTCACCTGAGCACTTTGTTGTGTCTGAGGCTTGAGTAACTTTATGTCTGGGAAGTTTCAAACTGATCTGTGTTTTTGAATGTTAAGTTGTTTTGTCTTGCTCTTTCCTAACTTATTTCTTGTCTGTTTACTTTCTACATTTCTTAATTTGTTTTTTCTTGTGTGTCTTAAATGTGTTGTTTTGGTACTGTGTTCCTATTTGACTGTTCTGTTTGTTGTATCTCTGTTCCTTTCCATCCTTCCTGACATCTTTGATTCTTTGGCTTCTTGCCTGGCTAATCTGTACTGTATATTATTGTCTTTTAGGAATAGAGCGACTGCTGCTGCTGCTGGGAGAAAAGCCGTCCTCCTCCAGTCCATCAGAGGGTGCCGCCTGCGAGCGTGTACAGCAGAAAGCTGCGGTCACACTGGCCCGTCTGAGCAGAGACCCTGACGTGGCCCAAACAGCCATTCAGCTAAAAGGTACGGCAGCTTTTCTGTTTAACACATTAACACTATTCTTATTTATTAATAGTACAATTGGAAATGCAGGAAAGTAGAGCAAAACTTGTGAATTTTCTAAAAAAAAAAAAGATAAAGATAAAGTACAAACAAATGGCCACACATAAAAATATTCAGTAAGAAAAAATAACATAACAGACCCAAGACATAAATGAACTGAGTGGCTCAAAGTGGCTCAAAGTCAAGGGCTCCCAAACAAGCAAATTAAAAATATTTCCTCTCTTCTTGTCACAGTTCACCACTATGTATTTTAGTAACTTTATAAAGTCACTTAAGATTTTATACCCAGTCATAAGGATATCATGGACAAAAAAAGAGAAAAACAAGGAAGAAAAATTAAGTATAAAATATGTCATTGAAATTTTGGAGGGACCTTTTTGCAAAAAATTGATCCTAAAAAACTGGCTAAAGAGAAGGCAAGTGGATTTATAAGCATAATTACAATAAAGATGGCCCTTGAATGGAGCCTTGAGGTACTCCATTTCTAATTAATGAGGCTAAATCCACAAAAACACCAACCTGACTTGATTCCCGGAATATTTATTTACTTTAAGGAGAAAAACAAAAACTTCACAGGCCAGAGGTCTGTATCTGATCACTGGACAGAAAAAACTTCTTCTTTGATATACAAATGTACTGTATGTACTGTCTGCTCATTCCCCTGCATCCCTTGTTGTCTCATGGGAAGCAGCTCTTCATGAATACTGCATGGAAAGAGTGTCTTTTTTTCTAAATGTGATTCTACTTCTGTTTGATTTCATTGCAAGCACACTGATATTTATAAAGAATTTGTGTAAAAATATAAAAAGTTAGAACTTAAATTTAACTGAAAACTGAAAAACAACTGGTATTTTGGGGTATGTTCTTAGATCAAAAAAAGTACTTTTACTCTGACAATCTACTGTACGTAAGTGCAGCTGCTTTACACCTCTGTTTGATATCAGTATCAAAAAGTGGGACAAGCTTGTAACTGATTTTTTTCTGTCCTGTCTTAGCTGTTCCTCGCCTTATTGAACTGTGTCGGTCCCCTACTGAGAGAAATAACAGCGACTCAGTGCTGGTCGCTTGCCTGGTGGGTGTAAAGTGTATGTCTATATGTTTGTGTGTGTGCAGGCCCTTAGATATGTGTGAATGACTCCATGTCCTGAATACAAATATTCAATTTAAAAATTCAAGCTGTCTATTTCAGTTGCACCCCTAAAATACTATGCATTTTCAGCTCCACTTGCTACATAGGACTTCAGTAGAACAAACTGAGGGCATTATACCACAGGCCTGCATGTATAACATCAGTGCAGCAAATGACTGTCCAATTTAATTACATCCACAGGGCAACATTTGAAAATTGAAAATATATCACAACCTCAGTATCTTTAAGCCATGTTGAGATAGCTGACCGATTCACATCATCTCAAATGTTGTATGTTTAAATATGTACATATCATGAATAATATCCCTGCTCGTACTTACTATCATTTTTTGAATCTGATCATAATTATTAAAACCTGATCTTTGGGCCGATGAGGGGACTTGAAGCGCACAGTGGTCCGGAGCTTAATTGGTCTGCCTTGCTGCGCTGAGAAAAACTCTGTTCTTCACTGTAACCACACTTGTCAGTCTATTCAAATTAAAGTGATTCTATTTTATCCTTTTAGCCAAGGGTTAAGAAGGTGCATTTGTAGGTGTTGAATTTTTACCTTGAAAGGACGCTGAGCTTTCACAGATAATTTGTTATCTTTAAATGTAAATGTTGGAGGCTCTCCTGGCTGAATGGGTTTGAGACGTCACACGTACTACTCATGCGCTCTTGAAATGGCAGAAGATGTGGGGGGAAAAAAACAGCTCCTGGTCTAGTAGGACTGAATTTAGTTTTCTCTAGTTTCATCAGGCAGTACAGTATTACTAGTTTGTTCTTTGCTGCTAACATAAAGTTGTTGTTCTTTTTATTTAATTGCTAATTAAACTTGTACAGTTACCGTTCTACCTCCCTGGTTGTCTAAATGTGTGATTGCATATGTATTTGAATGATTTAAATGTGCAAGTTTGCATGTGGCTCTGCTGCATGATCTTGAAATGTGAAAACGCATATGTCTGTGGATTTTTTGTCTTTGGGCACACGCGTACTGATATGTGTGTGTTTGTGTGTGTGTGTGTGTGTGTGTGTGTCTCCAGGCTGCCTTGAGGAGGCTGGCAGCAGGGTGTCCAGACAGCATCGAGGCAGCCGACCACCAGCAGCTTATCAAACCGCGGCTGGTCGACTCTTTCCTGCTGTGTTCCAACATGGAGGAGAGCTTTGTATGACGGGCTGCGCACTAGAGAGTGGGGAGCTGAACTCATGTACAAATCATGTACATATACTGTCTCATGACACAGAGAGGACTAAAAAGCAGTTTTACTCCCAAACATTCTGACTGAAGCTTTGTTTGTCACTTCCAGCGCCCTTTCCTAAATTTTATACTGGCCTCTATGGGTTTGGGTAAAACGAGTGAAACTACATTGTGTCAGTTTTAATGGATGCAAAGGACATTTATATGTAAATCTACATCAATGCGCTGCCTAGTGCAACTCAGTGATCACATGTAATGCAATGAATTTGTACGGTGTTCGAGAAAAAAGGTCATTTTATTCAATGGAGAATTACACTTCAGTAATTATATCAGTAATTATTTTGTATAAGTAGGTGCTACTTTTTGAAAATGAAAGTATAACCTGTTCTGAATGAAACACTTTATATGTTACCACTGCAATGTTTTTGTTCTCATCCGAAGATATTGTATCCAAAGCATTTTGGCATTTCTGAAGCATTTAGCTTCAGATGGCCATTTTTGTCAGACGCGTTTTAGATGAATATGACAAGTACCAACATGTATGTCTGGTTAATTTCTTTCAACGCTTGCAAAAATACTGCCTTTTTCATGTTTTCAATCACCAGCCATTTTATTCGGATACCCATTTACAACTAAATTATTACAGTCAGACATGAACTATTATATGTTTTCAGTATGTGTATTATTTGTGTACCTTAATTGACAGGGCACTATTCGTATTTTACTTTGGAGGCATATGGCAACATGATCCATCTGTCCTGGTGTACAATATATTGTTTCTTACAGAATGATGTACAGCATGTTGAACTTAATTTGCCATTAATCTCAAAAATGACATATACTTGCTACTGTAAAATTAATCTTTTAAAATGGTCTCGAATTTGAATATAAAAATGCTTTTTATTTAAAGAGAATTACCATTATTGTATGCCATGCATGGAATAAAGGCAATCATCCATCTAATGTTCAGTGTGTTGTTGAAACTTTGTTACATGTTCACAGTGTTGTAACAGTTGTATGCTTCAGTTTTTCACAAAATAAAGCTTGTGGAAAACAAAACGGAACATGGTGAAACCACAAGAATACATGTTAACATAGTGAAGAATGCACACACTGACAAAATAGAAAATTAAGTACATAAATTAAGAAAGAGGAAGAAAAGTAAACTCCAGGCCCTGCCTTGTAACCACTCTTAATATTCAAATTTGCATTTCTTCCAGAATCTGAAAGAGCTCATAGTACCCTATTACCCCCGTGGAACACTGCTCTCCCAGAACGCAGGCTTACTTGTGGTTCCTAGGGTCCCCAGAAGAAGAATGGGAGGCAGGGCCTTCAGTTGTCAGGCTCCTCTACTGTGGAACCATCTTCCTGTTTGGGTCCAGGAGGCAGCCTTAAAACTTTCCTTTTTGATAAAGCTTATAGTTCAGGCTGGGTCAGGCTTGTCTTGAACCACCCCCTAGTTATGCTGCCATAGGCCTAGACTGCCGGGGGACTTCCCGTGATGCAGGGAGCTCCTCTCTTCCCTTCTCCTTTCCCTCTCCATCCACACGCATTCATATCCCATCAATGCTCGTTACTAACTTGACTTCTTCTCTCTCCCGTAGTTTTGAGCTTTCTCATCTCTCTCCTCTCTCCTGTCACTTTCTGCAGGTATTTCTGCCTCTGGAGCTGCAGAGTCTGGATCTGTGACTGCAAACCACCTACTGCCCCCATGATCCTGCTCAACACGCACTGCTTCAATTATTATTTTTCTTATATTTATTTTCTTTATATTTACTATGATTATTATTATTGTGTCTTGTAATTAGCTCTTTTATTATAATTATTAGTTTTATTATTATACATCTTTATGTGGAACCTGTATTTTGTTAATTATCATCCGAAACCGTATCTCTGCTCGGCTTTACGGAGATTTTTTTTAGTTTCAGGTCATTATTCAGCTTGCCGGCACACAATTTTAAGATTTTGGATCACTCTCACCGCTCTCATAGCGTCGTTTTTAGCAGCAAGCAGCTTTTTTGAGCGCCAGGCAGCTGACAGATACAGTTAGCAACCAGCTGGTGAACAAAGTGGAGCATTCAGCAGCTAAAGAGCCAGATATTTCCCTTGGTAAAACAGAGGTTAAAGAGAGTGAATATTATACTCACATTCATCAGGTGCATTGACACACAACTCCAAATCAATGACAATGTTGCTCCATAGCGGCTGGATGTGTAAATAAGCAACTGTTTGCTAACAAATTTGCCATATCAATTTAAAAGGTGTTGATATGTCAATATTTTGTATACAATTTGCTTCTGCTGCCCCCAAGTGGCCAAAAAATCATTGATCGCAGGTTTACGGTATCATGCATGCCTATTATTTTAAATACCCAGAGAAATTTGAATTATAGAAACAGTTTGGCTTCACTGCAAAACAGACTGGAGTTCTATTTATCTTTACTGAGGCCACACGCAACAGGGCTGCACCACTGGTGCAGCGGCCAAACAGGGTCAGGGTCCATGCAGCTAAAGTCTCTGAAAAAGCCCCACTGCCCTCAGGCTATCTCCGAGGGGCTACACTCACTCACACATCTGTCTTGTTGCAAATGCAGGCAAAGGGATGAGAAAAGCCTTTTGAATGAGGCTCACAGAGAAGGAAAGCAAGAGGCTAAGAGACTAACAGAACGTGGGCCCAAAGGTCTACCTGTTGGTCCTCCATGAACCGCCAGGTCCTGTCAGAGAACCAGGGGAGGGCGTCTGCTATTTACGCCTCCAACGCCTGAAAAACATTGAGTCTCACTGGGAGGAGTAACAGTGAAGAATCTAGCTGTGCACATTAGAAAAACTTGTCATCTTCTTTCCACAGTGAAAATTCATTCATCCATTCACAATAGCTTTGAAAAGGGCTGCAGAGTTATTATACAAGATTTTTAACTCACAATTGATTGATACAAGATGCAGAAAGTGATAGCAAAGAAATATGTGAGGGCTTATCTGCAAAACATGTCCTTTGTATTGTCATCGCTTTGATGAAAACACTCAGGTTTTTTTCTCCATGAGCCTTCCTCTCCTTGGAGAGACAATTGAGGGCCTTCTTGCTCTCTCTGTAGCTTCTTTTTCACCTAAGGGCACTTACACTGAGCGTGGACTTGTTACACCCTCGCCCAGTGTTGAGACAATTGAGCTGCTTTGTGTGTGTGTTGTCCGGCACACACCAGGGACTGTGTTCAGAGGCCTTTGTGATAGAATATGCTCCTGCCTCGCTTTGTTGAGACCCAATGAAATATGTATAGACGCAGACGAGAACTAAACAGACGGCCAAAAAACACAGGTTCCTTTGATATTGTTTTGGTTTGACCATGAACAAGAGACCAAGTATTGTAGCTCTGAGTTTTTCAGCTTTTTTCAGTTTCTAAGCTCTTGAACTTACACTGTCCTCCCTCCCCGTCTTCAATATGTTGTTATGTTGTTGCCATCCTTATTGTTTTCATCCACTGACAATGTGAACAAAGATTCAAGGTAGTGATTAAATGATGAAAAACCCACCGACCCACAATTTTTTTCTAATCATTCTATCCAAAAAATCTCTCAGCGGCAGGTATCAGAATATCAGCTCTAACACTTTGATAATGGGAAATGCAATTTATTACTCTTTAAGAAAGGTAAGCTGTAGCACAGAGTCATTTTCATGTCATCTTCACTGTCCCAAACCATAAATCACAGACATTTTGTGTAAGAAAAGGATCTGAGGACTTGTAGACTAATGCAAGAAGACACTTCTCTCTGACTCTCCTGAGACTTTAATATTTTATGTGCCACGTCTTTTGCTTCTGACTCGGAAGAGTTTCTGTGTCTTACTTTCTTTTCTTCAGAGGGCCAAAATTTATTGAAATGTCTTTGAAACTACTTTGAGAACTTGATACATTAGATTTTACTTAAAAAAAAAACAAAAAAAACCCCTCACAAATTAGTAGGAAATAATTTGGCCAAACATAAAAGTCATATTCACTTGGCTAAGAGATTAAAAGGGATTAATAGTTCTCATATTTTCAAGATGCACACAAAAGAATTGTAGACCCCTGTGTCCACTGTTAGTCTACTCATGAACTGCTATTCGGATGCAGTTGATCTCAGGCTCAAGAACTCCATCGTCGGGAAGGGAAGGTTATTTTCAAGGAGCCCCAAAACAGAAGCAGCTCCCTGAAGAGGAGACAAGATGATGTATTACTAAGGTGTGTTAAGATGCACATTTGTGCAGATTTTTTTTTTAATTTGTTTGTTGGTTTGGTACATTTGGCTCAATATGAATGCCTCCAATCCAATGGCAGAGGCCCACAGACGGTATGCTTCAGAGTGCATCGAGGGCACAACTTCCAAAGCCATAAAAGGCATATGTTGGCCGCCGCTGCCCAGTTGTGGTACTTTCAATGTTTCCACCAACAAAAACATCAGTTATATTTCAATAAGTTGAGCCCTCCCCTCATCTGAGTAGTCTGATCGAGATTGACAGGACAGAGTCAGTCAGCCGAGGTCAACACGCAATGACCAATATCTGATGACCGTCAAAAACCAAATTGCATTTCAGCTCATTACAACTAAGTTAAAACTTTTCCTGTTTCAGTTATTATTCTGGCTCTGAGACAAAACAGAGAGTTGGTTGCTCATTATTATGGTCTGAAGAATATGATGTGAACGAGACCACTGTTACAGCGTTGCCCTGTTTCCTTTTTCATTCCAAGTTATTTTTAAGATGGTATCTTGTAGGTGCTCTGACGTTTCTCAAAAATGTCCACATACAGTACATCACAGGTGCTTAAAAAAAAAATTTACACACGTCACGGATACAACATCAGTGGGTAATTTAAATTGATTCTTCTCAACAAAGCCACCAGTTAAATTCCACACCTGCAGTTTTTCTGTCGCTGATATGTATGCTAAAGCAGAAAAAAATGCAATTTCTTTTAATTTCCACTTGAAGATTTCTATTACAAGTAACATAGACATGGGCCATGCATGTACGGAGTGCGCCTGCACCTGTCTTTTTGTGTCACAGCTCATCACAGAACTTCCCAGGAATCCCAGTTCCTTCTGTTATTTTCTTGAAGAGACCTCTCTACATCTCCTTGTTTTCCTTTTTCGTTTGACAAAGCAGTCGAGACATCGAGCCTCGAGATAAACGCTAATGTTTCGCTCCGATGGAAACGTTTCAACGCACAAATCTTCTTCACCTTAAATCGTGAGACCAAGAAAAAATTTGCATTCACTCATGTCTTTGCACTGACTTTATATGCAAACATGCTGCCCATTAAAGCTCTAGAGTCTCTCTCTCTCTCTCTCTCACACACACACACACACACACACACACACACACACAAACCAATCCCACATTAGCATTCTGCTGCAGCACATATGACCTCACAGTATAAAGACTAATTATGTCTTAAGTGCCATCACCTGTTGCACAGCCAATTAAGAGAGTAATACTCCTGTTTACGGATATCTCTGGTCCAGTCCCCTAGCTGACTCCCATTAGAGGGTCCCGCGGGATCTTACTTGCTAAAATACAACCACAACATTGAGTGTAAATTAATATCAGCACTTTGCGTTTGCAAAAGTCGGTGGAGGGTAAAAGCCTAATGCCAAAAATGTTCAGGGTTTTGTGTACAGTGGTCATACGTATTTATCCTCTAGCTGCCATGCATTAGAACATCATAGAGCCTTACCCCATGTACTGTACAAATTCCTTTTGATGATTTTATTCTATGTGTCTTGATACTGCAGATAAATAAATTGTATATGTTAAGCAACAAACACAAATAACTACTGTATGAGTAACCTCAATTTTCTAAACCCTCCCTGCTGGCTGTAGTGTAGCCGGAGTTAATTCAACTTTCGCTAAACGTAATTTTGAATGCCACTGCCTTTGTGACATTTGAAGTATTTGAACTAAAATCGTCTTGTGATATTGTTATTGGCTTAAAACTCTGATGACAGGAAGCATGGACAACATAAAAATCCTGGAGATGATGTTACTCAATATGTGCAGGGTCTCTTATTACCTACCTGAGGGAGGCACTTCCAACTCAACATGAAGAGGCTCTGAAGGATCAGATACTATTTAACAAGTCTGGCCCTGATGTACAGATATATATTTGGTAGTGTTTTTCTATGTCATGTTCTGTCAGCCCTATGTACAATTCTGCCGGTGTTTTCTACTTTTTGCTCCTAAGTTGCCAAAACAATCTGACAAGTTAAAAAATAAGCCTTAAATGTGTATTGAATTCAACAGTATGTCAGTTGGACAAGCGGGACCATAGTGGTGCAAACTGGGAGAAGCTGCTGTTTCCAGAAGTTTTTTTCCCCAAAGTCCCATTTAAAAGTTTGTATTTTATTAATTCATTTATTGTTATAATTTCCTCAGTGTTCCTCAACACTGAAACACAGGAGTCCGATGTATAATGATATGTATATCAGTGGTGATCAGTTTTAATGATTTCAACTTTGTTTCTGAGAAATCATGTTTTTCTCTCCGTTTGGCATGGACGGCTCTAAACACTGTGATACCCAAGAGCCTCAGACGCCATTGCTGTGGAGAATAAGTCAGTGAGAGGAGTGAATCAGAGTTGTGTGACATTAGGAATAAAACACTTCCCCACGGTTGCACGGTTGCATAGATTTCATCCATAATTGCCCCAGAATCCTAAAGTAAAGTGCATTTATATAGCTTGGGAGTCGTACGATTTTTATGTACACAGGCCTGTACTGTTGACTTTATCTCTATTGCAGTCGCTCACCTTTTGTACTGAAGATTCAACCAGGAGAGTTTCATCTCCATCCACGCCTTCAAGCACTCCAGCTGCCAAAACTCTCCATGCCATAAATGACTGGGACTTTAACTTCTGGAACGTGAACACATTTAGTCTTTTTTGCTGTGATATGTGTGTTGCCATGGTATAACCACGATAATAACACTATGAGGTGTTCTGATATTGAAAATAATGGACAGTCTGTTTTGTGTTTTGACGTTATTACTTGTGCATCGTCCATCATTTCCTTATATCGTGCTACCTCGGAGTGTATCATTGCGTCCTTGACACCTTTAATCAATTTTTTTCCTCATAATGTGTAAATCATATAGAATTATGGGTAGTCTTTCACGCTATTTACCTTTCAGTATTTAGTGAGCATCCACTCAATAAAAACAAGAGAACATTTTGTTTTCCTGTCATTTTAATGTACCGCAGTTTGAGAAAAGAAACTGCCCACTGCACCATTCAAAATCCTGCGGGACGAGACACTTTACTGTCAAGAAAGTACAACAAACAATTAAAAAAAAGGCGTCTCAATGTTAATTTGTGCTAAAACTATCGTTAAAGCAAGTCAAGCGCTGTACAGTAAACTTTACTTTCACAGACCTTCAGTGTAAAACAAAACCTGTTTTTTCTTTGTGTTCAACAGAATTCCTGGTGGACTGCCATGAATTTGTTCAATTGTTGCCTGAGTGCACCTTAATTTGTTCGTGCCAGGCAGGACGGCAGGAGGTTGCTCTGTGTGGGTCAGAATTGACTCTCAAATAAAAGCGCCGCGCCAAGGCTCAAACAGCTTCTTTTTGTCTCAAGACGTGTGGCCTTGATCAAGCGTTCGGCGTATTCAGGGCTGCAATTTATTTTTCACACCATAAAGTAAAAGATAAACAAATGTGATTAATTTTCAGTGAAAGAAAATGAACATTTTCAATCTTTTTCTGTTACTAAAATAATTCTCAGGCATAGTAGCTCGTAGCTACAGTAGCTCATTGGACAGAGAGCAGCGTGCTTGTGGAAAAGGAATGAATTAATGAAATGTGGTGATTAAAATTTGAGCACCCACAGTCTCCTTAGTTTCAAAGGGTGTTTTCATTAAGTCTGTATTTTTGCATTTTAGTGTGTGTGTTTGGTGTGCGCATGTGTGTGCGTGTGTGTGTGTGTGTGTGTGTGTGTGTGTGTGTGAGAAAGAGAGCAGAGAGAGAGACCACTGCTCTTTCGGGACTAGAGCAACTCCACCAGAGAAAAACTGCTTTGAACATCTTGTGTACACACATATACTGTATGAACACACATGTTTGTACCTCTAAACTTATGAGGACCCCCAGTGACATAAATGATTCTAGTCTCTAAACCTTAACCATCATCACCACATGACGACTAGGCCAAACCCACCATGAAAGTACTATGTTTTCAAGACAAAACCTTAGGGTTGATTCACCCAGTTTACAAAAAAACATATTCTCTGACTCGCCTATAATGATATAACGTCCAGATAGTTTGGGTTTTACTTATCCAGGTTTTAAAATGTCTGTCTCAAATATTTTTGCTACCACCCCAATAGAGTGAAAATACAGTGGAATGAAACTGCGTGAACAAGTTGCGTGAAGCGAGTCCTAATTGAGACTTACTTCCTTATATAAGAAATAGCATTAATATAAACTGTTGACCAAGAGGTCTGTGTATTATCCAGAGTTATAGGTAGATTGTAATTTTGGACTAACCCTTTAAAAAGTAGTTTTACTCACTACTGTAGTTTAACATTTGCTGATACTGTAGTTCATTCATCTGCCTGAGACAATGTGTTTTATTTAAACAGAAAAAAGTCTTAATTATAACTTAATCTTAAACTTAATTTAACTTTAGCTCAGATTAATTTCTTCATAACTACATGTTTTAAGTTTCTTATCTTGTACTTGATGTTCTTTTCTTGTTGTAAGGCTTATTTTAGTGTACAAATAAGCACTATATATATTTGATCATCTCTTAATTTTTATTATTACTGTATATCTGGGAATAGGCTGGGTTACAGTGAATTATTTAACTAATCTCCAGAGGAGAAACTTGTTATATGGTTTGTTTGATCAAACTAAGGACATATATCATATGGGCATCAGCAGATAACATGAAAGACACACTTCCACAACAGTAGTGACACTAACACGTTTTCTGTGAGGACATAAGCATAAATTCAAAGTCGATAACAAGTGATGTACCTAAAAACAAGCAACCCAAAAAACATTTTCACAGCAATGCACAAGTGTCAGAGTTGCCAGCAGGGGGATGGTGCCATGAATCCATCTCCACAGATTGGAGCACCTGATTTGAGAACCTGAGGATTGAACCCAAGATTTCAAAACTTAAGAGTGGTCCTGTAACACCCAGAGCTATTTGACGGGACAGACTTGATCTTGATTTATTGGAGCTTTTCACTCTTTCCTTTGGACATTGGACTTCAAAATTGAGTGAGCATCAACATAATATGTAGTACCTTTGACCTCAAGATTTCTCAATAGTCCTCTGACTCCTTGAGCGATTTAGCCAGGACCCCTTGAGCAGTTTTTACTTTAGAGCTCTTGTGTCCATCCTTTGGACAATGCTTCAAGATTTACTGAGCCTCACAAAAACTGAATGTCAACACTTCTAAGCAGTCCTCTAACTTGCTGAGCTACTTACTTGAGGAATGTTTCACTCTTTTTCTTAGAGCTTTTGACTCTTTCCTTTGGGTGCTTTTCAAAGAAAAAGTTGGGATCACCTTTGACAGGTCATGGTGGCCCGGTAAAAAAGGCACCGGGGTAACAGGACCACGTACGGGTTTAGAGGTTGTTGGGTTGACCCTAAGGCAAGTTGTTGTACTTTGAAGTCCCACACACAGAGGGAAAGAGAGCGAGTCTAGTCAGTGAGATAGCTCAAGGAGTTAGAGGACTGTTTGGTAGAGTTCCTTTGAGGAGACCTGAATTTGTGGTCCAATGTCCTACAGAAAGAGTCAAAATCTCTTAGTACTTACTAAAAAAAGTAAGAGTTCAGGTGTCTCTGTTCCAATAGCTCGAGTAAGAGGACTACTCTAGAGTTTTATAGGTCTTGGGTTCAATCCTCAGGATCTGCAGTAAATTTTGAAGTACAACGCCCAAGATAAACATTCAAATGCTCTAGGAAATTAGGGTTAATTGTCTGACCAAATATCTCATGTTGTTAGAGGATTGCTTTTAAAAATTGAGGATGTGAGTTTGATCCTTATGAGGCTCAGTCAGTTTTGAAGTCCAAAACTCAAAGTGAAGACTGAAAGGATAGAAAGTGTGAAGGGGACATTTTTTGCAACCATAAGGCACCGGTGGTGCAGTGTCTGGTTCAAATCCTGCCCAACAGTGGCACCTGGAGTACCAAAATCAATCCTCCAGAGCCTCCATGCATGTCACTTGGGCTTGGACCTGCGTTGGCCCTGCCCTGTGCCTCCACACCAACCCGCCTTGGTCCGGCAGTGCACTCTATTTGCTCACCGGTCCACTGTTGGTGAGTGTGTAATCATTGGGAGGTCCACTGTTGGATAGGTATGCAAGCACACACACACACACACACACACACACACACACACACACACACACACACACACACACACACACACACACAGACACACACACACATGCATAAGCACATAGAATTCTTCTCTCTTTGGTCCTCTGAGCCCCCCTCTTCATTAACAGGCCACCGCAGCACGCCCCCCCCCCACACACAAATACACACACACAGACACATACACACACACACACACACACACACACGCACACACTCGCAGACTCTTCTTCCTTTTCTGTCTCAGAGGATTTGTGGAGAGATTGTTTCTCCTGCAGACGACCAGGCAGCAGAATTGTATTTGTTTTTTCTGTATCGCTGCCCATAACTGCAGACAGTAGCAAACCGCTGGACTATGCATGTTAACTGTCTGTGTCCACAGTTATGACGGCGTATATCATGTAACAGCCCAGAGAATCCATAGCCTTTAGGTTTTATATGTCTAACAAGTCTGAATATGTTTGACACTGTTTTGGATTGGCAGCAGTTCTTTCTGGTTTCCAGGGCATTTTTATTTTGAGTGACAGGTTGAGTGATGTTTTTTTTCCAAAACTGCATTGGATGTGAGGGAATGCCATTTGCCCCTGTGTTATATATATATACATGGGGCATATATATATATATATACATGGGGCATATATATATATATATATATATATATACGTGTTATACTGACTTTTTTTTCCTTATCCAAATTTTGTTTTGAATGTTTTTTGTTTTGATGTAGCTTGTATTTCATTCAGAATTTGAAAACAATACATTTAGTTTCCACTTTTTAAATTACAGACGTGTTCAGATGCTAATAAGAAAAATTAAATTGATAGTTGATTTTTGTAACTTTTCCCCGAGCAGAAAAGTAAATATGGAGACTCATGGAGTCTCATGTATGTAACCTGTGTCCTAAAGTGACACTCCTGGTTAAACATTAAGACGGATGGCTGATTGTGTTTGCCCTCTTGGAGCGGCTGTTTGAACATGTATGACTTTGTGTGTGTCTGTGAGAAGGAATTTCCACTTGAAGAATGAACATTCAAGAAAAAGAGATGCCGTGTTTGTGAAGCTATGAACAGTGCCATAAGTAATAACTGATAAAACAGACATTTCTCTCTATAATGGGATTTGAGGAATTGGCTCAGACTGGTCATTATAATGCTTTTAACCAGGAAAGCGTGCCAAAACAGAACCCCAAAAAATGTTAATCAAGCTTTAAGTGCTATGAGCTAATATTGTATACAAGAGTGGGTATCGTAGGAAAACAAATGAAATTCAGTATGAACATTTTACAGCTTTGCAGATGCAACGATATTGGTGCAAAGGAGATAAAGGTGCAGATGTTTTTACCTTTTTTTTGGGGAAAGTTTTTCTGAAACATAAATAGAAAACAAAGGCAGTTGTCAAACTTAAAATAAATTCTCTTCATTGGTCAGGTAACATGTCAGTTCAGTTTGTCACCATTTTGTCACATCAATGACGGCATCATCATTTTACTTCTGATTTGAGCTCCTTGCCTCTGTATTAAATCGTATTAAATAAAAAAACGTTCCCATCTAGCGTTCGACATCTTTTATAGGGTACATTTAACTTCAAATCCCTGATGGGCTATTTATTTATTTTTCTCCTTTTTCCCTTCTCTTGCCCTGTAAAATAGCTCCATGCAGACTTAATTCCTTTCATCCCAGTACAAAGTCTCTGTTCTTGACCTCAGTTGCTCGACATAGAGCGTCGAAGCCGCTGCATCTCCGCTGGGCTGTTCTGCACCGCTGCCCTCCGATCTAACATGGCAGCGACATTACCATCTCTGTTCAAATCGCTCTCTGACACAGAGACGGGGGGGGGTTCATGGGACAGAGGGGGCAGAGTGTTTGTCAAACCCCTCCACCTCCTCCTCACATACCCTGACAGGGGACATTACAAAAGCCGCTGAAGAGGCCTTCTCCATTAGAGGCACTTGTAGACAGAATATTGAGTCTTTCATTAAGAGGTGAAACGAGTGACTGTGTGTATTTCCCAGGTGATGTTTCCTCACAGATGTTGCTCCTACAGCTGTTGTCTACAACAAGATAAAAATAGACTAGCCTATTTCTGATTCCTGTCCTAGTACTGATTCCTTCAAATATTCAGGACTTTCTTCAGGTATGTCATACCAGCTTCAACTTCAAATTATTTTCCCTCATCTCTCAAAGATTAAACAAGAGCAGCACTTGTAACCAAAACAGGTAAGGACAAGTAGATATTAACTAGACAGGGCACTTGACAGATTTTTTTTCAGATACAGTACAGCGCTTTTTCCCTTCCATCAAAAGAGACCCAACAGCAGCATTGAGGGCAGATCTGTGTGATTTTCTAGCAGATGAAAGTGAATATGTAATTAACATGCTATAATTGCTGGCAGTCTCTCTTTTTATTTCAAGATGAAATGATGCGAGCCTTCTCCCAAGCCAAGGTCAGAGGCCTAAGCCTATGCAATACATATTTAATGGAGAAAGACAGAAACGTGAACATGTGTGGCTGGATACTTGAGCTATACTGTATCTTAAATATCCTCCTCGGCTGCTGTTGCTCATTTTGGCCCGTGAAATAAATGAGCCACTCAAATAAATCACTGCACAGCATCTTTACACTGCATTATTTATCATTTTCAATGTGTCATTAATAAGAAATGTTTTTCTTTTTCAGTTTGCGGGGTCTAAACCCAGACAGTGATTGTTCATTTCCTCCACTTCCAACATAGTTCAGTAGCCAGACCACAACTAGAGCACACTCTGCTTAACATAAAAGTAAATGGGCTACCTCTGTCTCATGTGCTGACGTGGTTTTGTGGCTCACTCTTCATTTCTAGATCGTTTCAGCATCACCGCCAAGTCGCCATGCTCTATAAAAACGCTGTCCCAACCACCACGTTGCCCCTTGCGAACAGCATCATAAGCACAAGCTCCCTGTAGACTTCAAACGTTTCAATTGAGAATGATTCAGCTTTACGAGCCGGCTCTAAGAATCCGCGCAGGCTGAGACAAGACAGCATTGTTGGATGGTGAACACCCTGAAACAGTGCGGTGAGAGACGGAGCTGGTTAGGCGCCTCTCTGCCAATGATATAAGATTAAACAGAGCTTTCGGGGGCCGTCCGGTGCTGGCTACGCGGATGACCTCATCAGCTGCGGCTCGGGTGGTTTGGCAGTGAGGGACCGTGTATAAGCTGCTGCAGGGGGATGACAGAGAACGCAGCAGAGACGTTTTGGGCAGAGAGAGTGTCTTGGTCGCGACACTGGCAGCAGTTTGATCCTCAGATGCTTTATTTGATCAAATTAAGTCGAGAAGAGTAATGGCCTGGGAAGCTTTGGGGTTTCCAAAACCTCCAAAGAATCAGAGACACGTAAAACTATGTATTCACCTACTTTACAACAGTGTTTGATGGCTCTGTATGGTACTTTAGAAAAAGACGCATCGGCTTTTAGTAATTTATTTATGATAATAATAAATTAAATGAAAGATGGGAACAAAATGACACTCAACTAAATATAATGTAAACAATTAATAAAATTAAAGCAAAATAGAAAAAAACTAAAATAATAAAGTTAAAATGCATCATATAATTAAGTTTATCCTTTTTGTTTCCCCTTGCATGGCTAAAAAGAAAGGTGTTTTAATGATCTTATTCCACACTGTGAATATATTCTATATCAGCTTGTTTCAACTCCCTCATTGAAATATATGTTGTTAACACTGAGTGAAATATTCAAACCCAAGGCTGCTCCATTTAATTCGAAGGGAACACTTTTCAATGTCTTTTATACCCTTTTATACAAATTTTCTACCGCCAAGAGAAAAACTAATTTGTAGAAGCAAAAAAAGAAGTGCAAAGTGAGAACAAGTGCTAAATATTTGGAACATAATTAGATAGCCTGTGGAAAGACTCCTCATCCTGCATAGAATAATCAATACATTTCATAAATCAGTGAGTTGGAATAATATCCTCTAATTTCCTTTATTTTTTTTAAGATATATGCCTATTTTCTGATATATCTTAATGTCAGACATTGAATACCTAAATATGTCTTGATAAGGGTAGGTGAACTGGACAAGGATGATCTGTTCCTTATTAGGTTGTATTTCATTAATATAGTAGGATGTTGTCCATCAACTAAACCTGAAACTTATTTGTCAAAAGCAAAACCATGCAGTTGTATGAAGAATCATGTTTAATTTTGGTATTATTATTATTCATTCTTAGCAAAACTCTCTAAACTTTAGTAAAAAAGCTACAGTATACTGACTGAAGTGGTGATTTTTCCTTTACAGAACTGCAAGCACAACACTCACATATATCACTGCAAAGAAAATCTGACAGAAAGTATCCCATCCACATCTCTGATCTGTCAGTGCAAGGGAACAATTAGTTGCAGTTGCAGAGTATTTTCTTTCTCCATGTAGATCAACAATGTCTCAACATTTAGCCCCCCCACCTCCGCCATCCTCAGAGGGCTGAGGCCTGAATCCTGCATGTCACCCTCTTCACATAATGAAGAGACAGCGGGTGTCATGTCTGGACTTGGCAATCTGCTACTGACATGAGAGTTAGAGTATTAAATGGACTAACTGCCGGCTTTACCATCGCGGAACACTGGTGTCTGAGCCCAATGATTACCGCTGCCCCAAACAAAAATGACATTTGTCTGACAATAAAATTGGATACTAACCTGTCTGAAAGCTGTCTCCATTTGCCTAGAACAAACGTTGGTGTCGGCAAACAGTTTGACACACTTTCCCCTTGAATGCATAGAGAAGGCGAAGCCATCCTTTGGCTCACGGTAATGGCCCCTTATTGTTGGCCGCAGAGGATGTGGCGCTATTCATACCGGTGGATGATTGAAAAGAAAATTGAATCCCTTTTGATGTGATAAATGTGTCTATTACTGCATTTGCACACAAAATGTCGGTGGAAATTATAGTGGGGAGGTAGGGCTCAGAGGGGAAAATACATAGGGATGGCATATTTGCTAGCCTTGATTGGAGCTGAAATATAAATATACTGTACCGGTAGATGAAATGAGTCCAAGCTCCCTGATTTTTCCACAGGAACTTCACAAATGAAAGGCCTTGAGAGCCCCAATTGTAAGACTATATAAAAAGGTTAAATGTCTGCATAGCCCTCTCTCTCTCTCTCTCTCTTTCTCTCCAAAGAGCTGTTTGATAAAGGACACCAACAACTGTTTGCCTTGTAATAAAAGGGAATTTTCTCTTTTCACAAACTTCAGTTGTCCACGTGTACAATTTCTAAGCACATTGGCATGTCATCCACATACATACAACCACACACGCTATTTTTTATGTAGGGACAACACAATTTCATACTTTGAGGAAATGACATACACTACAAGCAACCTTCTCCTTCAGTACATAGGCACTCTTCCTCTGTATTTTAATAAACTACTGTTCTATCCAAAAGAGACTTTGTTGGTGATAATGACTGTAAGCTTTATTTGAAAGCTCAAGAAAGTTCAAAGTTTTTAAGAACTTCTCAAGAACTTTTTCTTTAAGTATGTATAACAGGACATAACAGTTTACCATTATTCAGTATTTACTCACAATTCTCCAAATAACAGGCTTACACTTGGGATTGAAAGATCAAGGTCATCCACAAAAAATGGTTCTCTGTGGTTCTCTCCTGTGTATTTGGTGAATAAAAAAAAAAAAACTCATCAAATTTTTCTTATTTTGCTTTCAAGTTACATCTTGCAAAATTCAAGCAAAGTAAGATCTTTGCAAGATCTTGCAAAGTAAGTACACCTTTTATTTTTTTTTAGCAGTTCACATTTCTGGTTTTTTTAGTAAAAAAAAACCATCCATAAATAGCATCTACATAACAATCGGATGGATTGTCATGAAACTTGGTACAGACATCCACGGTGCCCAGACGATGAATCCTAACTATTTTTGGTGATCCCTTGACCTTTCATCTTTCAGCGCCACCATCATGTCAAATTTCCGATTCGTCGAATACTTTGTTTTTTCATGAAAAGATTAATGACATTCTCATCAGCCTCAACTGTGCTTTGTGTTTAGTGTTAATCAGCAAGCGTTAGCGTGTGTTAAAACGGTGAACTAAAATGGTAAACACCGTAGCCTTTATACCCTCTTGGCATCCTCATGTTAGCATTGTCATTGTGAGCAAGATAGCATGGTAACATTAGCATTTAGCTAACTCACTGTTCCTCATCAATGGACCTCTGGATTAAATGATACTGATGTGGACCTCTGCTTGTAGAGGGATTCTTTCTTCAGTTCAGCGTCCTCATTTCACTTGTTCTTTCTCAGTTTTCCAAAGTTTTACCAACTTGGAAATCTGAAGTGCCATTTTATACAGTTCAGTGTGTTTGAAACACCAAGACCATCCTTATTTTGGAACATGACTTTTTCTTCTTCATACCTTTTTTTAAGGGTTATATAGGGTTCAGATATCAGTTCAAAATTTCCCCACAAATGTAGTGTTTTCTACATAACTTTAAATAAGTTATTTTTCTATAATTTTATTTTTTTGAGAACTCGTGACCGATTTGCAGAGGCTATCTAACTCACTATAGCGACAAATCTCCACTATGAATATGGTCCTCAACAAATGCCCGATTCGCCCCTGTTTGAGCTAAAAAAACACGGTTTTTAGTAGCTTCATTTCCCAGCTGTTTTAGGAGCTTATTTAGCCTTTAAAAAAAAATTAATCTATATATTTGTGTCCTGTTTTTAAAGTGGACTTCTATAGGAACGAATGGGCTTGGGGCTAACAGCCACATACAGGGTAAGGCAGGCAGAAATAACTAGAGTCTGACTCTAGCTTTTTTTTTTTTATGGTCTTTTCATGGGATCTGTTTACAATAACCTAAAATTAGGAATATCACCGGTCTTATTCTTAATGGAATGGAAAGTTGTGACCTTGTCTAAAGTAGCCTACAACCTGTTGGTATCCTTTGTCAGCGTCACAAAAAATAATCAAGTAATAATGCAAGTAATGAAATCTTACTCTCCTCTCCTCTGCTATTCTCCTTCTAATGACTTTCATTCCCACATTTTGCTGAACAGGCTCAAGCTCTTGGTTCTATTGCGTTAATGACTTGGGTGAAAAAGACCCTTAATGTTGAGAAGTCAAGAGAAACTCCAGCAACATTAACTCAGTTTTGTTACTCTTTCATGCTGTCTTCAACACAACTGGTACTTTGTTGATCCTTTAATAAATGATTAATTTTCAAGGCTCAAAGGCCCAGATGTTAATGCCTGCATTGTCCATATTAGCAGTGATGAAGAAGAAAAAAAAAAAGAGAGAGAAGCCAGACACAGAGAAGGTGAATGTCTGAGAAGTGTAATACTAGTATAAATATGCATGCATGGGATATTGTGTGTGTGATCTGTTGTTTTGTTTTTTTAACCATCTCTCTTGTTTAGCTGTACTCGAGAGTACGCGCAGTAACACGAACACTGACTCCACTATTCTATTCTACCGCCTGATCCTTACATTTTTAATCAAGACACTCATCTCTCTTTCAATACATAAAATCTTTGATGATGAGATGCTCTTTGATGGCAAGTGAATTTCATTTGCGTCTAAAAGCTTGCAAAGTATTCAGTTCAAGACGTTCACCACATTCGTGACTTCTAGGCAATTACTGTAATGATGCAAAATGGTAAACATTGGCCCAACATCTAAATAATTTAACAGACTGAAGAATTTCTGTTCCAATGTTTATGAAATTCATTTTGTGTTTACAGAGTGATCATGCAGAAATATTCCATGGCATTGAGCTAGCATAAAAGGTCATGTTTAAATGAACCAATTGTATGATATTTGCATGGGTCCTCTAGATTACACGATGAGTCGGGTCAGACAATAGGCTCTACCCTTGTAAAGCCTTTGCTGGTGCATACGAGCCAAATGTAATACATCTGAAAAAAATTTAGGGAAGTAAAAGTCATCTTGTTGGCTTGAATTTTTATGTGTATACTTGCTTTTTGGCTTGAATGAGGTTCAGTGAAGTAAACTGTAGCCTAAATTCTGCATACAGCCCTGGGGGAATTGCTGCAGAGATGTTTGCAGCATGCTCAGTTTTAATGTTACAACAGCACGGTGGGGCAACAAGTATCAGAGAGCTGCGCTGAAAGTGTTTGCAAAGAGATCTCAGTTTTAGGAGAGAAAATATGCCGAGCTCAATTTGGGTTTTGTGGCTGAAAGCGCAGACTGCCATCTGTTTGAATGGATTACAGACATCCGATGATGGAAAGTTAATTAATTTCAGGCCTTTATTTTTGTGTTGCAGTTCAATGGACACTCAAAGAATTTTTTTTTTTTTATCGAAGTAGTAATTTCAAGTACATAGTGATCTTTGTTTTCAATGACTTATTTACATCTTACAGTAAAATTAATTTTTTATATTTATGTAATTTTATTAAAGTACCATTTTCAGGCATTTTTTCTTTTAACTGCACCTTAGAATGACTCTGATGCATTATGGTAGATAGTTCAATTATTAAATAAATAAAGATAAAAGAGTCCTACTGAAGCAAAACTTTAATTATCATGCTTCAAAAAAAAAAAATCAACATTTGTGTCTCCCAGTGACTTCTGTTTAACACTACACGTGCCTGCTGCAGAACTCCAACCACCAGTGGTTAATGTGTAAACTGTGCAGCAGTTGGGATGAAGATGCCCAGAGGAACATTGGCCCCTGATAAACAAGCTGGGCTGTTGCTGAGTCACTGGACATACAAGTGGACAATCTCAGTGATTTGCAAATACCTCTTTAATCATTCTGACAGATTAGATTTTAGAGCTCTGTTGTGGATTCTATCACCATCATTAAGAAGATTTTTAAGAAGTGGCCCATGTTTGTCTGATGTTTTGATGGACTGGTTTGTCTGAACACAACTCAGCTGGACTTAGAGCAGAGTAGGACTTTGGTCTGAACGTTCCTGAACAAGTTCTGGACCTTTTCATTTTTTGAACGTAAAAGTTTGAAGACATTCGATCTGCTTTGTTGAAAATGGACAGTGGATCTTCTGGTGCTGGGAATCAGCTTCTCCATGTGGACATCCGTATTGATGAGCATGAACCTTGCAGAGGAATCCTGGACCTTCTCAGCAGACTCCGTCCTCACTGGAAGGCACAGGACATTCAGATGAAGGCAAGTGCATGTTTGTGTCACCAAAAGGTAGCGCTTATCTGGCATTTGTTGATGACTACAAATTTTTATGAAAACATCAGTTTTATATGTTTCCATATTATACTATTTGGCTCAGCGTTTAGGGTTCAGGTTTTCGGGTGTTGTTCTTCCATCAGAGAACCCCTGATCAGATCCTAACTCCAAGAATGGGAATGGGAAGGCCTCACAACAGTGTATAGCTCCTATAAAATTAGCTGAATTGATTTCATTAGTTTTAATATTGGGTTTTATTTTTGATTTATAGCTGCCAGCAGTGGTACATTTGCAGCCATTCTGGCACGACATTAATGTCCCTGAATCATGAATGTCACTTTGACATTTGTACTCACTTGCCTGTAAAGAGTGTTCACTTTTGACTGTCCAAATAAAATGTGAATGAAAATTTCGTACGTTTAGTCTCCTCAGCCAAAAATGGCAGCTGTGTTGAGAGAAGATATTTATAAAAAGATGTGGGGTGGCTAAGCAGGGTGGGAGGAACATCTAATTAGACTTTTTAATCCATTTTAGTCTGTAAAATATGATTTATAACATCAGACAACACTGATATGTTCACAAGATAAATAGAATTCAACTGAGACATAATTTAGGAACTGGTCTCACACAGTGGGATCTCCCTACAATCCTTTCCCCAAAGCATCCAAGCTGTTTAGTACTATGATGTGGTATTTGTGTTATTGGGGATTTCAGTGTCATGTTTGTAGAGTGCCCAGTGAAGCATCAACAGCTAAACACAGCTGGTTGAAAACTACGTTGAGAAATACAGATATACTTAGCACTTATTTCTGTTATACGGACTCCCGTAAAAACTCTCGAAGTAGATTATGGCCAGTGAATTCACACCTGCAGGTGTTAATGCTCCACCTCACCACAGGTTTTCCAGTTACCGGCTGAGTAGACACTTTTCCAAGACTGTGTGGGCATGTGCTGGCCAGGCTCGACTGACATCGGCTTCCCTTTGGGTGTTTTTTGTGGCACCCTTTTTTTGAGATTATTCCTTTGTGATTGGTTTATGAGCAGCAGGGGCGGGGGGGGTGATTAAATGTAGTCCAGGCGGCGGGTAGCAGGTTTAGTCTGTAATCTCTGATGTTCAGGCAGCAGTAGAAGCTGTAGGAGCGCTGCATGTTGAGGATGAAATGTACCAGCAAGGGAATGAAGATCAACATGTTGAACATTTTAAATCACTGTTTATTTGGCTCTCTGCAGTCATTTTTCAGAGCAAACTTTTTGCAAGTTTGGTCAGAGACAAAACAAGGTCCACTTTTCACATGAAACCAGCCGTGGCAGTTTTTGCATCTGAAGGATGTTTGAAGGACACAAAACTTAAGAGCTTTTCTTCTTTTTCTTCTTTCTCAGCACAGTTCTGTCTAAATATAATTTAAAAAGGGCTCTAATGAGCCAAGATAAGTTAAAACACCTGTGTGGGTGGACGGGTGGGTTGATGGCAGACCACATTAACTGCACTGCTTGAGTTTCAGTTTTTGCTGAACTATTGTTTTAACTCTGTAGGACAAGAATAATAGAACTCTATTACAAAACAATACAGGTTTTCATTTTTTTCAGAATAAAAGCACTCTATGGTGAAGCTAAAGTAAAAGCAGACATGGCAACAAAATGCAACATTAGTGGAGTTTAAGGGTCGGAAAAAAAGTCATCCTCTCGACATATGGCACCATCTACCACTATACATCACTATGCCAAACCTTGGCACTGGGTGACCTCATGAACCCTGTTGTCACTCACTGGTGCACCGAATCTGCAGCTAAAACTAGTCAAACAACAAAGCCACTATTACCTCTGTCTTCAGTAATGGTTGCTAAAGACAACAGAGCTCAGCTGTTCCAGGCCCCTTTTCGGCTTTTTTTAAAATTTGACTTATGTCTTCACTCGGCACCAGTGGGCTCGGAGCTGAGAGCCATAGGTTGGGGAAGTCCATGAGCTCAGAGACAGACTAACACATTGTTGGTTTTGGTCTTTCCAACAATAACACAAATATAGAATTTCACCAGCTTGATCCTTTTTTAAAATTAAAAGTTGCGACCATAACGTACAACCTGCTGGAACTGTCTTTAGGAGATAATATAAAACCATATGTGAAACTGTAATGTACATTTGCATGTTGAATAATACTGACAATGCATGTTTTCGGTTTTGAAAATAAAAACTGTGGAACAGCTAAATTGAAAGCACACATGGAAATAAAATGTAACATTTTAGTTTGAAGATTGAAAGAAAGCTGATTTCTCATCTTCTGTATATATTGTGTTATGTGGAAAGACACTGTGACAAACCCCTAAACTTATTACACCAGCAGAAAATCCAAGATAACTGGTCACAAAAAAAAAAAACCCAAAAAACAAAACAAACCCTGGGAACAGATGCTAGATGATGTCAGCGCATCTGTTCAGAACAGAATAATCCCATTCTGGTCCCATGTGCAAACACGAGGTCCAATCTTTCAGAGAAATTGGGTTTATGTTTGTTAGGTGACAGTACATTGGATGGGTGACCTCTCAATCTACACCAGGTCCAGTAATGTACACAAAGGAGTAGATGTTTCCCTTCAGCCCTCAGGTCCCAACAGCCCCTTTAGTGGTGTATTGTGTTCATCTGATTGGACAGAATGTACCAGGGAAGGACAGTTACTACTACTACTACTACTACTGCTACACCTGTGCTTTTAACTGTTAGGTTTCCCTTTTTAAATTACTTTCCGTTTTGTCTTGTATTCACATTTATCTATTTGACTATTCTTCCCGTCACGGGAATCGCTGTAATCGTTTTTTGTTTTTGTCAAATGAAACGATAGCTCAAACTCAAGGTGATGGAATTTTTTTTTAAAATAAATTCAGTTCATACACTGAGGCAATTTGACCGTTTTTACATACACTTTAACTGAAAGGAATTGAAAGGGATTTCTAAGCCATATGTAGATATGAGGCATTGTTAAAAAGCCGAAAGAGACAATATCAAAGTGTTTCAAATAAAATAAATTAAGTAAAATTTTATTTCTGAGAGATTAAAAAAGAAAATAATACATTCATTTGGAATATATGTGTTCCAATATAAGTTTAGGAAGGGCTCTAAATAGTTTGTTTTTGTTTTCAAATGACAATGTATTACTGAATTATCACAAATACTGTATATTATATGTATATAATACATACAAATCAGAGACGAAAAGAATTCAGTACTATCTTCCGTCCACTACATAAATACTTGATCAGATGTCAAGGTGGGCCTGTTTGTTCACTTTCCATCCAGATGAACAACTGTTGTCTGCAGGTCCCATCTGAGGCTCAGAAAAAGCCTCGGAGACTGTGGCAGAGAATGAGAGACTTTGAGAAACCACTGAACGACAACAAACGTCCGACGAGGCCTTTGCAGGCAAACAGTGGTCACTGTGGGATTGTTGTGTACACATACAGGGAAGTACAGGCTGTGCTGGGAGTGTGATCCTTAATATCGAAAAACAAGTTCAGGCTGCAGCTCTGTACAGATGCACGTCTGTTAGCACATCTTTCATTTACCTGCCGTTGCATGAATATACAGTACTCGTGCACGTGTTTTCTATTTTTCTGCGTGACAGTTTAATTTTACATTCATTCATTTTTGGTTGTTTTTTTTTTTTTGACATACGTAAAATACCTTCAGGTAAAGAAAATTTGTATTTGGGCCCCCACTTAACCCCCACCTCCCACCCTCTGTGCGCTGAGTGTGTGGGCCTCGTAGCTCCCAACTTCCCAGTAAGGACAATGCAAACAGCAGCCTACACACAGTATGGCAGCTCCATCATATACCCAGAAACGCAGAACGCCCCCTTGCCTGATCAACACCACCTGGTACAAGGGTTTATCTGTGTCCGGTAGTTTGTGATAGTTACGTTGACTTTATTTGGGAGTGCGTGCCATGTGAGCACAGTATTAACTAAACATTTCCACAGTAATGCAGGGCCCATCTCGGTTGATACCGGTGTGAACTCTCTTGCAAATATGCAAATAATCAAATGACCAAAAACCCACTGATGCACAATGAACCTGGGACTTTTGGTGGCCCCTGCACTATCACCCTCCTTACGCAGTTAGTAATTCAGCTTTACACAGTATCCTGCAATATCATTAATTATATATGATAATGTTATTTTTACTGAAACAATAACCTCACTCTTTTGGTACATATACCAGGACTGTTAATATCCCAAAAACTGATAAATAAATTACTTAATTAATAACTGATCCTCAATGGTAAAATGAAACAGGTATGTTTATGTAAGGACTGTACTTAAGTGCAATTTTGAGGTACTTGTACTTTATTTGAGTATTTTATCATGCTCCTTTATACTTTTACTCCACAACATTTAAAGAGGGAAATTTTTTACTGTTCTACTTCACGACATTCATTTCAGCCATAGTTACACGTTAAATTAAGATTTTCCATAACTTTTTCAAATGATAAAATATGATCCATTCTTAAGGAATAAACTACAAACAGTACTTAAAGTTGTTAAAATTTAGTGCCACTTTCACAATATTAAAATTGTGCTTGCTTCCTTCAAAGTATATGATAAATTTAGTCATATTGCACAAGGAGTACTTTTTCTTGTTGATACTTTGAGTACATTTCACTGCTAATAATTATCTATTTTTGTACGTAAAATACTTTAATGAGGGGCTTGTAATGGAGTATTTTTACACAGCTGTTTTTATTTATCTTAATAATACTAGATCTTAATTCTTCTTCCATCACTGTTGATCGTTCATGTCTTGTGGACATGACATCTTTATATATTAGAGAAATTTATATTTATATTTAGTACTTTAGTAATTTAGTTTAGGTATTTTCTCAAGTTTCTTTTCAAGTATACAAATCAGCAGTTGCTGGTAAATGATCTCTGTTTTTTGTCGCCTTTTATTTATTTGTTATTTTGTGTCTTTAATGGAAGGTTGGAACTCAAACCAGGGTTTGAGTTACTGCTGCTGCTGCTGCTGCTGCTAGAACAGCTCATGCTGTAATTTTGTTGATTATCCTTTTTGACCCCAGACATTCACAGAGGGCATCACCAACCAGCTGATCGGCTGCTTCGTGGGCTCTCTTCAGGAGCCTGGCTGCGTTCTGGTGCGACTGTACGGCAGAATGACAGAGCTCTACGTGAACCGGGACCGGGAGGTGGAGATGCTTCAGGTCTTCTACGCCCACGGCTGTGGTCCGCAGATCTACTGCAGCTTCCAGAATGGCATCTGCTACGAGTTTGTCAGAGGAGCCGTGCTGGATGATGAGCTGCTCCGGCAACCCTCCATCTACAGGTCTCTGCCAGAACAGCGTTAAGATTTTTCATTCATTTCTTTTGTAAAGTTGATTTGATCAGAGAGGATGTGTTGAGCCTGTATGTGCTTTTTTTTGGGGGGGGGGGGCATTCTCACAGTTGCACATTCACAGCTGGAAACTGACCTGTTCATGAAGCAATGTGATGACCATCGTCCAGTGTAACAATTTGGTCGTAAAACATGTCTTCAGAATTCAAAGATTTAAGTCTGAATCAAATCACGCTCACATTTAAGACTTTTAAGACTTCTCAAAATTGTTTGAGGTTGAGCTTTAAGGTTTAAGTTTGACTAAGCAAATCATTGCTTTTTCTGTTTGTATAGGAAATAAAAAGAAAAAATTGAAAGGGAAAAAAAAGGATTTATCATAAAATTGGAAGTGGAAAAAACAATCCTAACTTTCAGTAATACTTTACCGCTTAAAATATTTATTTATTTTTGTTTATTAAATTCCTTGGTGTGCATATTAAAAAAACTACTTTCTACTAATTTGGATTGTAACAAAAACTTTTAAATGTCAGAATTTCAAACCTTAATGAATGAAATATACCACAAGCCATGCATCTACCAAATCATTTCCACACAGAGGTAATTATAAATTTTAAATAGGTAAAGAGGTAAAAAGTCCAAACATAATATGGCAGTTAAGTCCATACAATGCCACCAGTAGAATGGAAAAACCAAAAAAAATAGCCAAGTAATGGAAACACTATTATGTTCAGTTTTCATTCAGTGGTCAAACTGTATAACTACAACAGGTTTATTGAGAATGATGTTATACCTTGAACATTTGTTTTTAGAGAAAACAGCTGGAGGTCATTGTCGGAGGGTGCGTGTGTGTGTGTGTGTGTGTGTGTGTGTGTGTGTGTGTGTGTGTGTGTGTGTGTGTGTGTGTGTGTGTGTGTGTGTATCTGTTGAGCATTTCAGATTTAATTTTTTCAGTTGAGTCATATTTCATGTTGAGCAATGTTGTTTAGTCATGGCCCCTGTTTCATTCATCATTCTGATGATAACGGGCCAGCGTCATTATTCTCACCACAGGACAGTAGGACACAACACAGTCCACCAGGGCTGAACAGCCAGGGCCATGATAGACATCAATCACCTTGCTCTGCCTGATACCCTCTGCGGGGAATATCCAGAAAACTTCATGTCACCGCTAAGATGCTTCAAGAATGAGCACTCAAGTGGTCAAAAGGTCACAAATGCAACAAGGCCCATTTTTTTTTTTTGAAAAGAAGAATAAGATAAGAGTGCTAAATGGAAAGGGAGTTGTGTGTCTACTCTGATAATGGTTGTTTGTGCAATAACAGCATCGGCCAGGCTCATCTGAGAAAATGTTTTCTCTCTGCAGATTGATTGCAGCGGAGATGGGGAGAATCCACTCAATCCCGCCAAAATGTGGTCTGTCTGTCGAACCTCTACTCTGGACAAAAATGTCCCACTTTCTCACGCTGGTGCAGAGCAGTATCAGCGGCAGCCCAGCTGAGCAGCGCTGCACCAAAAGGTACAACTCATGGTACAAAATGATCTCAATGTCTTTTGTATTAGATACACACATTTAAGTCTGGACTACATATAGTATTTATTTTGTGTGGAACCCGGACATTGACTTTTCGCCTGGGGGCCTTCAGGTTTTATTTTAAATCTTTTAAAACAATATCATATATGTATCCATCAAATGCAAATTTAAGATTTCACAAGATTCGTGTTTTTCAAACGAGCCAGCTGGAACCATCACAAGTCAGCTGGAGGCAGCATTTTCAACCAACCCAAGGAGCTATCTTCAGCTTAATTAGCAAAGTTAGCTACAACCGATAAGGTCAGCCTGCAACAGTTATGTCTGCCGCCAAAATCAACGGCTTTCGACTAGAAAAAATAAGCCTGCCTTTTTCTATTTCCGCCTGAAGTCAAGGACCCATTGTTTCAAAACTGACTAAGAATTACTAATATGAGTTATTATCTTCCACCATTATCATTGCAAGCCGAGCACGAACAGAAAGCCTGACAGGCATAGCAGCAGTAACTAAGAGAGGGTGGGGTTCAGTGAACGGGTCAATTGTCCCGTCAGGTGTCCAGTAGGAAAGGTTCCAAAGTCGGAGAGAGAGGACGGCTGTCTATCAACCACTATGTTGAAAATGACATCCGTTTTAAAAAAATACCTATCCGGCCGGTGTTTGCTAGGCTACCTCAGTGGTAGATTTTTTTTGCAGTCATCCCTTTGATAGAAACCAGCCACATTTTCCACATTTTTATCTTTTAGGCAGCAGCACTTCCACTGGCGCCTTATCATTTTCTCACATGCCAAATGTACATTTCTCAAACCTGCCCACACTGCTGCTCTCCACCCCATATATCGTCTTTCAAGTAACTGGACAGTCAGTGTTCGAGTTGTTGTTGTTGTTGTTGTTGTGTTGGCACATTCGCCTCTCTTTCCTTGCGGACGGAGGCCGCCCCTGTGAGCTGTCATTGGTCAGAGGGACGAGGCGGGGGAGTGGCCTCCATGGCAATGACATTGCATTATCTCTGACAAGGGTCACGGGGTGGGAGGTGAGGGGGGCCCTCCAGACACTACAAAGAAACAGACGCTTGGCCACAAGCTTCCTGCAGAGCTCTCCCTTATCGGTCAAACGTTCAACCTTGTTTATGTTTGCAGCGAAAGGGGTCGGAAGTCCGCCCAAACTGAAGCTGGAAGGCCCAGAGTATCTGAGTCCCTTCTGTGGAACAACTGCCGTTTAGCAAGTGGCTAAAACAATCTGTACCAGACCGAGTCATTCATAAAAGAGAGGGACTGTGGAGGACGGGGACTTTTTATGATAAGTAGTTGTAGCTTCCCGGATTCAGAAAGAAAAAAAGCCCCAAACAGATCTAAGAGAAAGCCAGCGTGACTAAACGTCTTTGTCATCAGGAAGACAAGAAACAGGAATTATTCTTGTTCTCAGTTAACATTTTCTGATTCATCTGTGATCCAGGAGTGTTTTTTGGCAAACACAACCGGAAGTTACCTCAAGCAGGCTGAAATAAATAGTGTATCAATTATTTAGCCAAAGCTTTTGATTTTTACATTTTTAATTTCATCACCAACAATTCAAAACGCTCATATTTTAAATATTTGATTTGTTGAGAATTCAACACACTGCCGCTGGAATGCAGGGCACAGAACGTGAAATGGATCACAGAAAAGTCATGAGCAATTACTTGAGGTGCTCTTTTAAATGTCTCAAGGGATTACGAGTTTTCCTTTTATTATTATGTCTACTCTTGCATTTAACTTTTTTTTTTTTCATTTTTAAGCTTTAACAACTATCACATTTTGTTGTAAGACTTAATTTGCACAACGTGCTGTTGTGCAATGAGAGTGCGGGTAAATCTGAAAGTTAACTTGGGTACTGAAATATGCATCCACAGGAGCAAATTGCACCACATTTAGAGGCCCAACAGATGGTGCTATATTGTGAGACATTTGTGTTACCGAGTGGGTCGACAACAGTCCTCTGCAGCTCAAACACAGACATGCAGACCACCTCAAAACGATCTTGAAAATATCAACTATTAATATAAAAATAATTATAATGAGCGCTGGAGAAGTACGATAAAGAGATGGAAGAAGTGCTACAGCGTAATTTATTAGATCTGAGATTCAATCCGATCTGAGATTTATGAGGTTAATTTATAGTTAAAAACTCATGCCTATGGTGTGTGTGTGTGTGTGTGTCTGTTTGCATATTAACAGGTCTCTTGAGTGTGCAACTACATGTTTGACATGACACACACACACACGCACACACACAGAGGCAGAGGCAGGGACAGAGAGGACCAAGAATGGGGGGGGGGGGTTTAACAGGCATCAGAGAAACTTTTGTACTTGAGAATGTATGAGTGCTGGTATGAATGTGATCTTCAGAGGAAATGGTAAAAGAGAGGCAGAGAAAGCAGGAAGAGGCTGCACCTGCAGAGGAGGTCTTCAGCTCTCAAGCCAACCGCTGTGCAAAGAGAGACAGAGAGACGGGGGGGGGAGGCTGCGGCAGCTGCAAGGTTCGGCGAGAGAGAGAGAGAGCACAGTAGAAGTCAGAGATGGGAGAGAAAGGAGAGAAAAGCAATGGAAAGCAACCTCTTCTTCTCCCAAAGGCCCCCTGCTATGTCTCCCGTTTGCACTCCCATGAATCGTGTAAAACCACAAAAAGGAAAAAAAATCAGCAGTGCTCGGCTGGTGTTTGAAATCATATGTAAATAGGGTACATTGATAATGAAGCGCCAGAGGAGGAAATTCCTCTAATTACCTTACAGAGACTTGACATGGAGCAGGAGGCAAATGTACTTGATGTACTGTGCTTCATGAAAAGGACTGAAAAGAGAGAGAGAGGAAAAGATCTGATGGCAAGACGAAAGGTTTTCATTTAAAGTCAATGGAAGTCTTTCATTTAGCTTTTGACTCTCAGTAATCGTGTGTTTCTCTGATAAAGTCAGTTTGTTAAGTTCAAGAAATAGTTGGGTTGAAAAGGAATCAGGGTGATTCACCATTTGACTGTGTGTTGTACTTCATATTAGAGTAGAGGGAGATAAATTATGCATGTCAGAGGGGGTCGATTTCTAAAAACAGAAAGATTTGATAGGTGAGTGGATCTGAGTCAAACACACTGACGGCTACACTCTAGGCCTACATTTTTGGAAAATGCAATTTGGAATTAAATTTGACAGTATTTCCACAATTACAGAAGTAAGATAACGCCTTCTTTTTTCAACAAATGTATCGAAAAGATTAAAACTCCAGCAGGGAACAGCTATTTCTTTTACTAATATGTTTTTCCGTACTTCCTTGCAAGCAAGTTTAGATCGACATAGTTTCCACCTGCTTTTATTCAATCAGTGATTCCTCGGCTCTGTCTGTCCACAGCAGGAAGGAAGACCGAGTGAATGAAGCAGGGGAAGATAATATACAAAAACAACTTGTTGTTGCGGATGTGTAGCAGGAGTTGTATAAGGCAGCAGAGCCCCTGTGTCACGACTATAAACAAGGCTCCGCTCCTCTGCTTTTATTGTGCATTCCTAACAGGCCTCACTAAATTATGTCTACAAGTGTGTATAATACTGGAGCATCTGTTTGTTCCCCTTCGAATAAATAGGTAGTGTTTAAATTACACTGTTTAAATTACCCTCTTGTCGTAGCCTGACGGCTGAAAAGAAAACACGAAAATTAATTAGGAGACGGATGCTTATGCAGCATTTCTTCCAGGTGCGTTTCGCACCAACGTCCAAGGACATTAGCGCCTTCCTTGATGGACTGAGAAATCAACGGCGTGAAAACAAGCCGCGTAACCTTACAAGGCTCCCTGAACCGCATCAGTTTACAAACGTGTTCCTAGAAGAAAAGTGAGGAGCTCATGACAAACTCGGGTCTCCCCCCTCTTTCAAGAGTTAATTTTTTTTTTTTTTTTTTGATGCTCAAATCCTGATTATTCTGTTTTAAACATAATCATTATCATTTCGTGTTTTTCCTGTAACGCCCCCCAATGGTGGACAGGGCTCACTGAAGTAGCACTTACAGTAGACGACAGACACAAACACTCTGGTGAAATCCAGACAAATCAAATTCTTTTAGGGTGAACGGGTCTTAAATGCAGGTGAGTCACAGTGTGTAAGGGGAAAACTCTCTATTAGACTGAACCTTTTGAGAGAAAATTCAAAGAAGCAGTTGGCGAAAAAACATAGTGCCATTTTTACAATGAGTCATAGTTACAGAATGTTTCAGATGTCTTTATGGTTACTTTGATCACCGTATTAATCATCTTTTTTCTTCTTTGTCTCATCTTTAAGCTACTTGTCATTAATTAAGAAGAATCCCTCCCACATCCCACACTTCGGTGGCCGGTGGTGGAAAGTAACAAGTACATTTACTCAATTACAGTACTTCGGTACAATTTTTGAGGAACATGTACTTTATTTGGGGGCTTCCCTTTCTCAGATGCTCTGTACTTTCAGAAGAAAATATTGCACTTTTTTTACTCCGCTTCATCTGTGTCTGTCAACTACCGGTTATTGGTTACTTTGCTAATGAAGCTTTTGCAATCGAAAAACACACGAGCAGCTTATACAATATGGCATATTGTTACTGGTTAAACTAACCAACAGTATATAATAAATGACTCCAGCTCGACCAGCAGCAACAGGGAAATGCTACTTCCACATAAATACATCAGTAACAATCATCCAAATCATAACACTGCAACGATCATAAGGGCCATTTGTCTGCAAAACAACAACATTTACTTTTGATACTCGAAGTAGTCTAAATTCCACTAGGAATTAAATTACTGTACTTTTACTTAAGTAAGATTTTGAATGCAGGATTTTTACCTGTAAAGGTGTATTATTACACTGTTGTATTGCTACTTTTACTGAAGTAAAATGTTCTCTTTCACCACTGTCCACAGTACAATAAGTTATCCGGGCTGCAGTTACGAAAAAGCTAGATAGGCTACGTAATTAAGCAAAGCGTGTGCACAAAACAAAAAATATTCAGTTAAACGTGGAAACCTTTAACCCCTTTAATGTATTCTTGATTTATTGTAAAGTTGTAGTGACAATTAAATTGAATTATTTTAGAAGTGAAGAAATCCTGACTGACTGTGTTGGATATTTGCTGAATAATGATGACACCTCATGAGTCCTAATTACAAAGAATACGAGACAAATGCTCCACGTAGGCCCCAGTTGGTCCGCGTAGACTAGGTCTGTTTGCCGAAGTAAAACTCACTGGCAGTGTATTTGTCAGCGTCAGTGATTCAAACTTAGAGCTGCAGCTCTTGTCTTTTTGCGGCCTTTCATATAAAGCACCATGCCCTGACTAAGACTGTAATCATGACTGTGGCGTGTGCAGTTTATTGACGTCACCTCATTTTGGGTGTTTTGTGCTGGGGGCCGCCTGTCTGCCCAACTGCCCCGTACAGCTACGAATCAGAGACGCTCTGCTGTCACGAAACATTCCTCAAAATGTCGGAGTGACAATCTCGTCCGCTCCATCACGTAAAAAAATGTAACTTCAGTGGTTTTACCTCTTACAGTTCTGTGGCTCTACGCGAGGTGCCCAGCTTTGAAACTTTGTCGGCGGAAATGGAGTCATTGAAGAGACACCTCTCACAGACTGAATCGCCAACTGTCCTCTGCCACAACGACCTTCTGACAAAAAACATAATATACAACCACAAAGAGGGTGAGGAACGGCCCTGCACATCAGGGACACTGGAAAACACGGTGGATGTGATACTGAAATGAGCTGCTTTGTGAATTATTTTCTGTATACATGAAGCACATTTTCATCACTCAGAAGCCATAAAACCAAGTGAATATAGTCAAGAATAAAAGACTGCTTTATTCTACACTCTTTACTTGTAGCTCTGCGGTTGAAGAGTCTCAGTTCGTTGGTAAAGCTAATGTTAAAGAAGATGGATGTGTCTTTTTTTTTAAAAATTTTTTTAAATAACGCAGATCACAGTCTTCCTACCGCATCCCTTTTATTTCACACGCTGAGGCAAACCTTTGCATCACTGAAAATGCGTTCCCATTTTATGAAATACTTTACCGCATTTGTAGCATCATTTTTTATTTTATTTTTTATTTTTATGGTTTTATTTTTCCCAACATATTTTAAAAGGATGCCCGTGGCAACTCTCAGTCAAAAGGGACTCTTCGTTCCTTTTGACTCCCACAAGGTTCTGTACTTTCAATAAAAGGAGGGAGAGACAGCTATACCTCAAGATGTGTTCGTCATGTTGTCCTGGTAACCGCTGCTGCTTTCCCTCTCCTCCTCCGTCAGGAACGGTGAAATTCATTGACTACGAGTACGCCGATTACAACTACCAGGCCTTCGATATTGGCAATCACTTCAACGAATTTGCTGGTAGGTCTGTGTTGTGATGAAAAGAAGTTCAATTTGCCCTACAAACCTTTTTTCACGGCCTGAACATATAAGATTGCCTGATAATGGACTACTTGGTGCATCAGATGTTGTATATACAGTATGGGATATGCAGAATCACTGCTCAGTATGTGCTGTCTCTATAACTATTATATCATTTTATCTTTCTGCCGATATGTACCTTGAAACCGCAGTGTGTCCTCACTCTGACGTTTCCCAGACCAATTGCTGTATTCAGTGTGTGTTCTGCGTGGGGGCAAACATGGCTTTGATGTACCAGCTGTGTCACGGTGACGCTTGACAGGGTCAATTTGAACATTTATGGAACAATCATCAATTTAACAGTTTCACACCGTTTTGATCAGCCGTATCATTTCGGCTTTCATGCCAACACTCACCGTTCTGTAGCAGGAGTCCTGTCTGAGAATGAGCCGCGTGGTACAAGCAGGGTCCGGCCTCTGAAATGCATAGAACAGAATAATCGTGGCGACAAATTATGGCTGGAATTAGCCAAATGTCGTGGACAAAAATATTCATCCGTGACAGGAATGATGGACACTGTGCCTGGGAAACTGGTGCATTTCTCTTAATTCCATGAAACTGAACTGAAATGTTTCTGTTGATCAGGAACAGAAGCATATTGTCCTGTAAATATTGTGTTTGTATCCTCCAGTGTTTTTTACTGGTTATCCTTTGTCACATGCAAATCCCCTCAAACAATAGGAACGCTTGTAACTGAAATTCAGCTGTGGCGTGCAAACTTGGCCCCGACCTGGAAAACTGATCATGATGCCAAATTATTTCTGGAATGAGCGAAATGTCATGCACACAAATGTTCATATGTTGGGGGAGATTTTTCTGTGACAACACATAAATCCCCTTTTTTATTTTATCACATTTTCCTAATAAAAGGACAATACAGCTGAAACACTCTTTAACTTGAACTTTTCCTTCATTCACGCTGGACTGATGTCACTGAGATCAATATGAAAGTGTTGCACATGTCATCCAATTTCCATGCTTCTTACTTTCTGATACTTGTGTGCAATTTTAATATACAGGAAGTATTCAGGGCCTTTAAGAAACAGTAATAAGACCACACTTTATACTTCATACTTTGTAACAAGTAAAAGTCCTGCGTTTAAAAATCGTACTAAGTAAGAGTAAGATTTTAGAAATGTACTTTACAAAGTATCAAAACTAAATGCAGGAAAATGGCCCCTGTGAGTGTTATACATTAATAGACTATAATTGCTATTGAAGCTGGTCAACGTAAAACTGATTTAAATCATATTACACTGTATACCTGTGAGTAGTTATATCTATAACAACGCATCATTTTAAATAAGCTTATCATAAAGTCTTCAATGTAAAGTCTTAATTTTAAAGTAGCTGGTAACCGAATCAGTCGCGTAAATGCGGTGGGGTAAAAAAGTTCCACCAATAAAAGTGTGTGTTTCTCACACCAAAACGGGAAAAGGCATTTGTCATTACTTCACTGAGAAAATTATCGTCCAGCTAATTGATAATCGATAGCTGTCATTCCTTTCTACCTGAACTGGCACAATGAAAATTCGGTCCACGTTTTACTATTCATTTGATCTTTTAAATCAGCTTTCAGCTGAAGGTGCTGTGATCCGGTTCCCACGCTTCTTTCCTGTAAATCGTATGTGACGCCATGTTCGCTCAACAGCTTGCGTGGCATTGACCAGAGCTGACTGAGGAGCGGAGATGATGAAGTTCTGCGGCAAATCTTCAAAACTAAGTTTTTTTTAATCTTTGTGTTGTTTTTTTTTTTACACTGACAGTAGCTTCACTAACGTGTGTGTGTGTGTGTGTGTTGTGTGTTCAAGGTGTGAATGACGTGAACTACAGCCTCTATCCGAGCCGGGAGCTGCAGAGGGACTGGCTGACCGCCTATCTGGAGAGTTACAAGCACAGCACAGGACGTGAGGTCACCGTTACAGAGGCAGAAGTTACGCAGCTGTACGTTCAAGTCTGCAAATTCTCACTGGTAAGTGTCTGCCCCCGCTGACTTGGTTTAAAATGTCGAAACATGTCTTTATGTTGTGCCTCGACACTTTGGACAGACTTTGAAAAGTGACAAATCTCTCAGCAGTTATGTCTTTTTTTCCCCCTTTTTTTTTTTTTTAAAGTTCCGCCGTTGAAGGGACTCAAATATTTCATTATTATGAGATTAGTGTGTGCATTTCAACAATATCCATATGTGCGCAGACCTCCGAAATGGCAGGGTGGCAATACCTCACCGTCACATTTTAATAATTTACTTTTACAGCACCCAGAAAAAGAAACTCCTCAAAAAAACCCCAAGCCGATCCACAGCTGACCCGCCGCTGCTCAGAGTTTGATGGACTCCATCTGAGTTGATTAGAAATTGCCGGAGGGAAAAATGAAAGACAGCTGCCAAAATTATTCCTCTTATGACCACAATTTTCATTCTTTGGTGGCTCAAGTGGTGGTGGGCTATCTGTCTAAAAGTGCTTTCATAGCTCAGCACAATATGTGGAATTGTCTGAACAATTTTGGGGTGGTGTGAATGTCTCTTGAAATAGCCCAGAAATGATGAGGAAGCATATTACTTTTTAAAATAACTTGTGCCTCGGCCAAAACAGAGCGGGAGAAGTGAGAGAGGAGGAAAGAAATACGGCCTGGAATGGAGTGAGGGAAGTGATAACATCATGTTGATTGAAATCAGATTTTCTTTGACAAACTGAGGAGGACTTGAGGGAAGTAGGAGAAACTGATCACTGACGCCTAACAAGCCAAGTTTCCAGCTCGACCCGTTATGACAAGCTGTGTGTCAAAATGAGGGATACTGAGCTTGTTAATTGAGAAAATCACAGGGTCTATTTTTTATCATTTCAAGGCAGCGAGCTGGAACTTTTCTGTTTTTTAAAAATATTGACATATAACAGCCCACTAAATGTTGAGTTTATTTACAGTTATTCACTTAATAAACTTTTGTCCTTAATACATTTCATTACTTACTACCAAATATACCAAATATCCAAGGTCCCCTTTAATGTTTCTCTTCTTATGAAATATTACGATGAGCTGCCAACAGTTTTGGTAATCGATCAATTTTTAATGTCATTTTGAGCTAAAATGCCCAAAAAATACTTGTGAAATGAAATACTGGTTTTTCTATGATAGTAAATGAAAAGTCTAGGTTTCTGACAGTTTGAGGAAAACAAGCAATGTCGAGACGTCACGATGGGCTCTGAGAACCTGAAGGAAATCTCGTCATTATTTTCTGACATCGACATGGATCAAACAATTACCAAAGTAAATTGTCAGACTAATTGCTACTGAAACTAGGAAATTGCTAACGATGATCCCTTTTTCATCAGAAGTGGCACAATGAAAGTGGTGGCCACACAATTTTGGACCATTCACTTGCTCCATACAGATCTCACCGCATTTTTAAATAGTTTCACATCACATCTGGTAAAACCAGATGATATAGTTGATTATGTTTAACTGAGTTTGGAAAATTTCCAAAACTGAATTAATCATTAAAAAATTAATGACTTTTAATGTTTTTGTGTGGGTTTTTGTTGTATTCCTTCTTTCTTGAATTTGATTAAATGCCATTTTAGCCCTTTGTGTCACTTTCGTGTCACTCGGTAATTGCTTGGAATAATCAAACTCCACTGAACTACATTGAGAAATGAAAACACAGGAACCAAGGAAACCAGTCTCCGCTGGAGGAAGGTGTGTGTGTGTGGCTCCGCTGTGTGGCATTGACAAAGCCTGGCGAGAAGCCAAAGCTCTGCGGCGTGAAGCTGCCTCTTTCGGGTCTTAATCCTGGGTAAACTGTGCCAAGACACTGTGGGGTCTTTACGACTCATCCTCTCACCAGCAGGGATCCCCCCCGCGATAGCGAGGCTATAGCCTGCGGTTCTGTGATGTCACTCTCCCTCCACGTCTCTCGTCTCTGTTTTTCTCAATGGCTCCCTGTCACTGACAGTCTCTGCTAAGAGTTAGACTAATGCTCTCTTAATGGAGAGCAGTTATTAATCATAATAGTAATGCGCTCAATCTCTCTCCCCAACTAAAGACAGAGATCAGAGATGAAAATCTGCCAGGGAGGGGAGAAAAAGCCAAGGGAAAACCGCACATTGCTCTTCGAGTATTTCATTCCACCCTTTATTTGATTATCAAATAAAAATGTGATTATATCACTGGGCCACAGAACAGAGGCCTGTCTGGATCGTATTAGGACTTGCTATTAGTGGTCCTCACAAGAAGATTTACAATAAGGGTGGAGAACAACAGAAATTTATGGAGGCATGGAAGTCCGCAAGCCTAAGTGAGCAAAGCCATTAAGGAGGGAACCATTCAATACAGAGGTTTGTCATTCTGTCTGAGCAGCGTGCAACTGGCGTGCGGCGGCAGCGGCAGCGGCGGCGGCGGCAGCAGCCGTTCTGGGAGCAGTTAAAACGCGACAACTGGAGGTCACTGAAGTGTGGTTTCACAGTTCTGCTCTATGGGACGGGGAAATGTTGCAAAACGAGACAGTAAAACAAAGTTGAATATTGGTGACACCATCCGGTACCTGTGATATTTCATTTAACAAAACCCGCACCAAAAACTCTCACATGCCGCGGTGCATACCACGATCGCATATCCAGATCTTTACACTTCAAAAACACATTCCAGTCCTATAGGCCCAACACAGACTGGCTGCATGTAGTTGGTGAGTCTTTCATTCCATCCGATGGCTCCAGTACGGTCTCTGTCAGCAAGCATTTGCCCTGCTGAAGTGTTCTTGAGCAAGGCGCTGGCATCTGACACTGCTGTGACCTCCCTGCAGGGGGGGCAAGAAATTGTGTGCTTTTGACGCTTTAATTGGATTAAAAGGGTGATTGACAATAGCATGATAGTCACATGTTGTGGCTGCCATTCCTTTAAAGACAACATCATGTATTGAAATGAGCATGCAAGCACATTACATTATGTTGTTTTTAATGTTACTGCTGTTGCTTTAATAAAGCATAAATATGTGTATATATTACATATACATCAATTATAAAATAAATTCAGAATCAAATACATTATTCAAAATGCAACAAAATGATCTAAGAGTTTTCATTGCTGTTGACAGTTTTCTGATGTTTATCGCATTGTTTTGATGGTGTCGACTTCTAAAACATGTAACTTGAGTTAGTTAGTCCAATATACCAGATATTAGGTCTGGCCTTTATCTGTCATGTTGTTATGTTTACGCTTTTCGTTATATTTTTTTGTGTTGTACGGTTCTTTAATTCAATAATTTTTTAATTTTTTTCAAATCAAGTGTTACTTCGGTTGCACTACCGTGCGACTTTTCTGCGATGACAAAAGCAGACCTTATGGTCACTGCTATGGGTTGTCCCAAGCAAGTCTGAGGTCTCGTCGAGTTTTCATTCTTCGAGTATTTTCAGTTTGTAAAAAAGTGATTGAAAACCAATGGCTGCCTGAAGGGTCAGAAAAATTGGAAAAAAATCTTGTCAGCATGCTTTGAAAACTAGTTGGCAGCAGACTGCCCAAAACAACTTACTACTGATATGATGCTTTCATGTTTGCTCTCTTCTCCTTCAGGCATCCAACTTCTTCTGGGGTCTTTGGGCCATCCTGCAATCACGCTACTCCTCTATTGACTTTGACTTCCAAAGGTTTGTACTTTCGACAAAAGCAGCTTAAAGGAGATTTTTTTCCATGTGGTTACCTTGTGTCCACAGTTGGGCGCCGTGCGGCTGGGTGTGACTTTGCATGAACGTTGTTTCCTAAAGCAACATGGTTTTAACATCTCGTCCGTCAAATGCCGCACGAAATAGACAGGTTACAAATAGTTGATATTCAAATTGACGTCCTCCTGACATTAAGCACCACCTTCACATTAACACCACCTGAACAACTATTGGATGTAGAAACACATAAAAACCACAGAGAAAATTATAACTTCATTGCAGTCTGACTGGCCCAGCTTATTACAGTACTTAGCATCATCCTACATCACTTAAATACACACAAAAGGAAAGATACGTGCTACGCATTGAATTCAAGCTGTCGGTATTTTATTGCCATGTTTGGACAACCACGATCTTCATTAGGATTACTTGATGATGAATTTGTTGGCGGAGAAATTGCAATAAAAGACTGAGAACTTGGGCCAAGAGTGTGGGAATATTTCTATTTTTTCCCAGCAGTGCTTAAAGAATTGGTGTATCCAGAATCTGCCTTTAAAACAGGCAGGACAAGCACACTTCTTCTACCCCTCTTGTCATTACTAAATGCAGACAAAATATTTACAAGTGAAATTCTCTGCTTGTCTTCTGTCCTAAACCGCACATAATGAAAAGATGAAAGGCTGAGCTTTCACACAGATTTTCAAAAAACCTCATTTCTTTTATTTCTAAATGTCTTATGATCCACGTAGAGAATAGTTATCTTTAAACAAGTCCAGGAGACATTCCTCACTGCCAGGAACCAGACAATAAAGTTCAGGAGGGCAAAATGTTTCCCTCCACCCCCACTTTTTCTCCCTTTCTCCCTTCTCTGTGTGCCCCACACCCACCACAGTTGTGATCGTGATCCTAATCACTATTGACATACGGCACCCTCCCCTCTGTGTGGCTTTCTCTGCCCACTTGCTAGATCAGCGACAGGGCCCCCCTCCTCATTTCGATCTGGACCTCGGAGGAAATTTGATCCAGAGGGGTGCCGAGACACAGAGGCACTATTGTTCCCATGCCGTCGGTCCTCCCTTACATATACGTCTCTCATCCCTGGCTGGGCCATATTCCGCCTGCTAGACGTCTGGTCCTCTAAGCTGCAGGCAGAGGTTGTCCTAAAGTGCACGGTGAGGGTCGGGTTACGTTTCTTTAACTGGAGGGTTAAACTGAAATGAGCTCCGAGAGCAACAATAACGATGGGGAGCCGCGTTTGATGGAATCACTACCCCGCCAACCTCTGTCCCCCTAATACGCACTCATTCGGGGGCACACACAATCTTTATGTTATTTGAACAAATGACAAGGACAGTCTCATAAGGTTGTGTGCTATGACTGTGGTATGTGCTCACTGTCATTGTACTTAAATGACGAGACAGAAGTGAGGACAGACTTGACTATATCGTATATACATATATATATACATAAAGAAGAATGAATTCTTATCTAATTCAAGCTGACAAAAATGCCAAAATATGTTCTGGCTCTTTAGATGTTCCACTTTCTAAACAAGCTAGCTGTTAACGTTGTTTGTCGACACTGTTGAGATTGAACCATAAAACCAAAACAACGAGGGGGCAACAAAGGGGGCTAAAAGGCATGTGTTGAGCCGCACAGTCAGGTAATAATTATTTGGCGGTTAATCGCTGTAGGAGACCACTTTCACATTAAAAATACTGCAATTTAAAAAAATAAGAGTAATGCAGCTTTAACCATAAATTACTTGTCAGGACCACAACTTTATTTCCCTTATATTAAAGGAGAGATGCCCACTGCACCGCTGCTTTATGCTTTTGTGATAAACAAGCTCTGTTGACGGAAGAGATAAAAGTTAGAGTTAAACCCTTTGTGTGCGCCTGTGTGAGTGTATGTGTGTGTTTTCCTCCCACTGTTATCCCCCTGAGCCAAGTCTCCACCGACTTCCCAACGAGTGACAGGCGTCACCCGGGCCTTGTGCTTTAACCAGGGCCAGATGTAGATGTGACAATAGGGAGCCACAAGGGGAATGCAAACCCGCCCTCCCTCCACCGTCGGTATTTACTTTCCTTATATGATTTTATTCATGTGTTGAAAGTGTCTGCGAGTCAGTGGTTTAGATTTGTGGACGTGTTGGCAAGGCGAGCCGTTATTTGACAAAGACATTATTATGAGGAAATGAACGAGGAGGAGGCCCACTGTTTGGAATAGCCCGACTGCAAAATTGGAGGAATTGTGCACAAAAGCACATTGTGAAACGGAATACCTGCTTTGGAGGGAGTTCATTTTTCCCCTACTTCTGCTAAATAGAAAAACATCTCAGTTTCATCTCTGATGATGATAAACGTTAAGCACGCTAGTTTTAGGTGTCGGCCTTAATAAAAATAGGGATGAATGGGATTGTCTGTGAAGGTTGCAGTTCTTTTAAATGGGTATACTCAAATACAATTTCACTTATGAAGGGTGTGGGTATGATGAGTTATTAGATTAACAGTACAAAGTGTTATGACCAGTGTTTTTTTTTTAATGTTTTATTTTTTTTGGATAAGCTGACATTGAAGCTCTTTTAACTTTTTATTTTAACTAACTGAATGTCCATTCAATGATTTTGAGATTTATCAAGTGGTGTTTAATTGTTTTTCATTCTGCTAGTGTAAAAATCACTAGTGTCATTACACTTAATGTGAATGAGGGCATGTAATTAATAGTACAGTAGTGCTTAAAAGTAAAATATTTTTACTGTATTTCTTACAAAGGAGAGAGGGGAAAGCAAGATACTCATAACTTATTTTTAAGAATAAAGCAAATTCATCACCTTACTGACATATAGGTAATAGGGAAGGTGTTTTAAATCAGTGAGTTCACAGGGTTCTGTAGTTTGATGTCTACGTGCAAGCCAATACCTCACTGGAAAAGGTGTGCAGTTGCTGTCTGTTCTTTATTGTATCTGTCACAAATATAAACTGCATATCTCACAGACTAAATTTTTGCTCCCAGTTTCATATCTGGGGAACCCACTGACAGATCAAATTTGAGAAAGTACAGTGACAAATATGGTGACAAACCAGGCCATCTCTTAGAAAAATCCAAAACTTCATGAAGTGTTTCGCCTCCGATCCTGATACAAGTCCTTGCAACACTGGGTATGTGTTTATCCCAGGTCCGATCCAATAATAAATAGCATCCGTAGCCTACTAAATTTGACACACCTTATTTTTCACATGCTACTTGATCCAAATAGAGAATGTCCTGGTTTAAAACTCCAAAGTTGATACATTTAAATTGTTTTATATGGTATGAAAAAAGTTTTTTAACTGGACAAGGTCAAGATAAATATGGCTGAATGTTTTGGAAACTGCTCTTTGCTAATAAGAAAGAACAAGTAGAGATACTGTAACAGGTTTGATAATGGATTCAGTCAGAGCTTAATGAATCTGGATGTCAGAGGTGAGAGTCATTCAAACCCACCGATGTGACCAAATAATTTTTCACACTCACACACTCCACTTTTCACTCACATATCCAGTGACGTGGTCGCATAAACTATAGCGGCCGGCCGTCGTTAAGGAGGGCGCCGCGACACTATTAGGCTGAGGTTGACAAAAACACACTAAAAAGTGTGTGCAATAAAGAACGGATAAGAATTTGATTGGGTTTGTTCAAGCCGACATTGTCATGGAGAAATTCGATGTTTGCAGCTGCCGTAGGCTTTCCTCAGTGACGGCCCAACAGGTGTTGCTTTCGTCCAATCAGGAGAAGGAGGGCCTCATTCAGTGGTCCGAGTGAGTGAGTGAGTGTGAGAACCGTCAATCATCCACCGTAGCACAGGGCTTACTTAAAATTATGTCTGTCGAGAGAAAACGCCTATTTGAGTTTGCCAAGCCACAATGAGAGAAGTGAAAATTGTGGGCTGGTTCTGCCAGGCTACCACCAAAGACTTCTGTCCCCCCCCAAATTTTTATGCACGGTTTAATAGTTTAAAAGCTTAATTTCCAGGAGGCAGGGTAGTAGTTCGACACATCCTGCAGCACCTATTTCTATCCTCAAGCTACTGGTGTGTATTCTATAACATAAGAGGAGTGGTAAGTGACGCAAAGAAACAACCGTAAGAAAAATTGCAACGAGCAGAAAACAGAGGCCAGACTCTGACACAATAATTAGAGAGCAGTTTTACCCGGAGATACAGGTGGGGAATGATGGAAATCAAGTAACTAAAAGGCATGTGTCTGAATTATCTTTGTGTCTCACCGAGCAATAAGTGAGAGAAAACTGATTCTGCATTGAGGAGTTCAATGAAAGCACTGATTAAAGGACAAAATCCTCTCTATGCGTCCATTTTCTGTGCTTTTGAAACTTCACTTAATTTCAAAAGGTAGAGTATAATGGCCAAGGGCAACAACATACTCAGACATCAGATTTATTGAAGCATTCCATAATATGGTTTGAACAAATACAAAATCGCTTTTCTCACAGTTCAGTTCTGCAGTGCGCTGAAGCTCTGGCACAGCTTTCAGACTCAGTGCTTTCTTGAATAGGGAGTCGATGCTATATTATGCAAGTTTCGCAAACAAAAACACAGTTCCCACCTTGAGTAGGGGGCCCGCCGTGTGACCCGGGGTGAACACTAGGAAAACACATTATTGCTTTAGCTCAGTGAATGTTGTGAAAGCTCTGGGGGGCTGTTGATTGCAACATATGTTTTATAAAGATTTTCTAGTACTTTAAATAACTGCAACAAACATTAGATACATATTTAATTCATATAGTTCTTAATATTACATATTTGACATGTATTATCGTAGTATTTTCCATATTTGTACAGTGTTGAGACACCAGTGATTATGCACTTTTAAAGGGGCACTCCACTAATTTTACGCAAGAAGCGTTTACTCCAACTTTGATGTTGTCTGTGGCCCGGGAGAAGCTTTTTCAAATCTGAGAAAACGACCCCTGAAGATGTCACAAGTGATGTCGTCTGGGTCATCTCAGCCGGCGCTTGAGACTTCAAGATTTCTTGAGACTTTGACCTTTTTTAACGGAAAATGTTACAACCAATTTTGAACATACTTAAAGTCTTTGTCTCACAAGGCGCCCAACTTAATGAAAGCGCAACACTAAATCGTTTGAGTACCCCTTTACATAATGTTTTTTGCTTAGTTTCAGAAGTCAGGTGACAACAGTTATTTTTTTGACATAATTTTTTTTTTTTTTTTTGTTCAACACTAATGAAATTATCTGCATGCATTTAATTGAAACTTTACAAACAGGAACAAAAGTGTAGAGACCAATTTTTGAATTTTGGAACACGACCATGCTGTTGGGTAATTTTAACTTCATTATTCTGTTGAAAGAGATCTATCTTGGATGGAATATTTGTGTGAATCTAATGTTTTTATTTGATAATGGAAGTTATATATTTATTTGTGTGATATTTGAACTAACTAACTAAACGTACGGGGATATTTCTTGTTACATTTACTTTAATCACCCTTTGATAATTACATTCTTACTGTATCAACTAAAAAGAGATTAATTTTAGAAAGTCAATGATATTTAGGTTATTAAGTGTGTGAAGTTTATAAAAGTGGTCCATATAAGAGGTGCCTGGACTAGCATTAATCTTGGCTCTTGGTTGAGGGTCGTGGAGGTCGTCATGTTCTGGCCTGCTATTCATCCACCCATTTATCCCCCTATACCTGCCTCAGGTCACAGGGAGGTGGAGTTTAACCCAGCACACACTGGCCAAAACACCTGCACTCTGAAAGAGAAGACATTTTCAACACATCTGTGGACGACACTTTTTTGCTGTTCTTAACAAAATATACGTGCTGGCAAAAGCACAGGCTAGAGGAGGATAGATTCATGTATTTGTATTGTGTATGTATTTATTTAAAAGCTATAGAAAATACACCCAAAAGACAAAGAAAGTCAGACAGGAACATTATGGCATACACCGATCCACCACAGCATTAAAACCAGTAAGCGGTTTTAATGTTGTGGCTGATCGGTGTATTCATTAAATGACCGGGGTCAGATTTGAAGCCAGTACATTGTTATCATGCAGCATAAAGATCATGGGGCAGGACACTTAAAATGGTGCCTTCCTTAATAGTAATTGTGTTTGTTCTCTGATCATTTTCTTCTATCCTCTGCTCTCCTACCAGATATGCCATGGCACGACTCAACTTCTACTTTGAGAAGAAAGAGGAATATTTTGGATTGACAATGAGCTAGAAACAGAGAATAAAGGACCAGCATTTTTTAAATGAGACATAGCCTTATCTGCTCTGTGAGTCCTAGAACCGGTGTCAGTGATGTGACCCATGTCCTTCTTTGTTGCATTGTACAAAATCCACGGAGGAATGAAAGCAAGGAATAAGCTTATAAAAATTCTCCCCATTGTTTGTTAATTCAGGCTTAAGTGCGAGTTCATATGTTTTGCTATTACTGTGATTTTTAAAATATTTGTTTTACCACAGTCAGTATAACGATAAGCCTATTTGGCAAATTGGGATGAAGCTCACGCCAGAAAAACATTAATTGTTCCCACATTTAGTCGAGTCGCATAAAGCCACAAAAACTGAGCCTGATCATAAAACCCGTAAGAGGGTTACTTGCAAGCTTATTCAGTGTCTACCAGAGTTCTGATGTAAAACAAGTTTTCATTTCAACTTATTTTCTGTACCAAGTAGTGAATTATTTTAAATCTTTCTCATTCCTAAGGACTTGTCGTTAAGCTGCTTTGTAGGCACCATATGGGATGTCCATCAAGCATGCAGTAAACTGCAAATTTTAAAATTTGTTGTAATTTTATCAAATTAGTGTCCAAACAGTGTGTAAAGACAGTGTATGTATACATGTTTTTTTAATATATATATACACATACATATATATATATATATATATATATACATATACACATACATATATATATATATATATATATATATATATATACACATACACATATATATATATATATATATATATACATATACACATACATATATATATGTGTGTGTGTGTGTATATATATATATATTTCCGAATCAAGTCTGTGGAGCTACTGTACATATAAATCATGTCAAAAATGTTTCGTTAATTCAAATAAGTAGTGAAATGCCCCGAGAGCCAACTATTTGTCCAGATTATTTATATATATATATGTATATATACATATATATATATATATATATAATATGCAATGTTCCTTGGGTGTGTGTTGCAGGTCATTAACTTGTTATTGTCCCAAATGTTGGCAGAGTTAGTAACCTAGTGAGTGTTTTAAAATTCAGATCAATGTATAATGCAAGAATGGACATTGTACAGTATATATACTGTAATAAAATGTAGGATGTGTTCCTGAACCAAGAAGAGATTCAAGAGACACTAATGTTCTAACAATGTTGGCAAGACGTGTCTTTCAAGGGAAGGACCACTACATTGTAAAACAACATACAGAAATTTAGTGGAATCAACTATTCTTTTTCTCATTAACTCTATGTATATGTATAAGTGTCACTTATTTCAAGTTAATACAATTTAAAATTCGTAGTTTTTATTTTCAGACCACTTTTTATAAACATGAGAACTTTAAGGCCTTGTTCAGACTGAGGCAAATCCAGTGTGTTTCTCAAGTCAGATCTTTAGGACAGACTGACCCAACTGTTTGCAAGTGATCAGATCGGATTTGTGCGTCATCACCAGCCTATCTGCATGGGTTGCTGTGTTAACGACGTAGGAGTAGCTATGCTGGTGACGTGGCTTTCCAAATAGGAAGCATGAGAAATGGTAGTCCATCATTGCACCTTCCAAACAATTGCGTCAGATCTTTTTTCAAGTCAGAACTTTAGGACAGACTGACCCAACTGTTATTTGCAAGTGATCAGATCGGATTTGTCTGTCCATACATCACCAACCTATCTGCATGGGTTGCTGTGTTAACGACGTAGGAGTAGCTATGCTGGCTTTCCAACGAGGAAGCATGAGAAATGGTGGTCCATCATTGCACCTTCCAAACAATTGCGCTGTCAAGTCGTGGTGCAGAACTCCTCCGTCGTCGTCCTCCATAGCGCCAAAAAACTATACTCTCCAATAGCGCTCTGCTAGTAGCAGCATGGATTCTGCTCACTCCATCACTCTGGATCTGACGTGGTCATTGTGTGGTGCGATTTCAAAGACACTTTCAAATCCGATTTGAGCGGTCTGAACATCCCTACTGAGATGCATCTGTAGAAAAGCGATTGGATTCGCATTTCAAACCCCCTCCAAATGTGGTTTGGATCTGATTTTTATGTTTAAAAATCACATTTCATGTGTATATTTTGCTGACTAGACTTTCTATAATCAATCCGGATACAATCTGGATGTGCAAAAAAATGGATCTGGGCTGGCAGTCTGAACAAGGCCTAAGTCTTCTTACATGAAATGATGAGTTGAATGAATGAATTGTGAACATACATGATGGAAACTTGCTTTGTGTCTATAATACATGCTGAGATAAGATGTGGTTGCTTCCTGTCATAATTTATGCTAATCATGCTGAAGGTGAGTATCAAGTTCAGCCCCTATACCCCAGTATGCTCATAAGTTAATAAGGTCACTAGGGGCAGCCTAGCATGTTGTGTTTGTACTATATGCAATGTTAGCGGCTCCAACAGCAGCCACAGCTGTTCAGTCTTTGTGGCAAATGAAAAACTTACTTAAAATTGAGAAAAGGTAACCAAATTTGTTGGTTGCACATTTTCACAATTTTTGAGAAGACTTTCAACAAATTATTTTTACTTAAGTTAATGTAACTATTAATAACATTAATGATGGCGCTGTTCATTTAGGTATGTCAGGAAACCAGCATGTATATCTGGACCCAGGACTGAAATAAATGATCACATACATACATACTGTAGCCACAAATAATACAGTTTAACCTTGGCTTTCCCTGCTTTGACATGTCACAATATTTGTCATGAAAAATGTCTATGTCTATGACGCCAGTCAGTAGGACTAGCGGCAAATTATTAGTACTAATCTAATCACAATTTGGGATGCAAGCAAACAAGCAAACCCAGCAGAGTTGAATCTGGTGGAGCCAATCGTGACTCTAAAATTCCTCAGTGAACATATTACTTATGATGTGGCTAAATGTATATAATGCTCCATTTGTTAGTGAAATGCAATTACTAATGATTAAGTCATTTATCTTTTAAATAAAATGGTTGCAAATGAAGCATGTTTGATTTATGGCAGAAGAGGCCAGACTGTGTGTGTCCTTGAATCCCCTCTTTTGTCTGTGTCTAACTTGATAGGAACTCACATGTCAAAGCTTTGTTACACTCATGAAGCTATTTACATTTCCGCTGTCAGTGCAGACTGCTAATGTAGCATGTAAAATTAAAGAAAATGTCAGCTGCTCCAGGCAGTATGGCTAACATTAATTTCTATGAGCTTACGGCAGAGCATTATGTTATCATGTGGGGTCAACACCAGGACCAAGTGATGTTTTAACAAGACTGCAGATTTCTCATGTCATACTGTGTTGTGTATGTGTGGGTATTTGACTTGGGTATCAAGCTGAGTGTGGTAGATAAACGGAGTTTCTTACATGCGGCTTATGAGCTCCTCTTCAACAACGGAAGTCAAAAATATGATCCGTCACGCATCCGAGTCATCTTCATTTGAAACGATAACAAAATGGACACCGCGACAAAACTTTCCTCCTCCTTCCTTCCTTCCTCCTGCTTCAAACATACATAAAAGTGAGGTGATTATAAATTAAGAAAAACAATATTAAGAGACAGAAATGAGCAGTGTAATTAATAGTTTCCACGTATGTCAAATTTAACTTTTTACATGATGATCAAAGGATAAAATATTCTTTCTCTGTTTGAACAAAGGTGATCAAAGTTGTCACAGTCCTCTCTCATGTGGTTAACGTGACGACTGCAACCTGTAATCAACAGTCATGCGTGTTTTCATCAGAGGCAGAACTGCAGGGGACACTGGCAAAGTTAAAGCATTAACATAATAACATCGTCACTCCTACTGTATAGTACTGTGAAGCTCGCATTACAACCCTGTCTGCTACTATGAATTATATTTACACCCGACTACCTTGTTTCACTTGATACATTTAGGAGGGAATGTAAGGTCCCCTGGTTCATGGTCACTGGTGATGGTTTTGTTCTAGTGCAGGACGTAGTGTGACGTTATACTGCAGTGAAAATTTGTGGGGAGGAAGGCAGACTAGATGGCAGAGCATAGAGTACAAAGCTCATTAGTTTGAGAGTCTAATCCTTCAAATCAGCGCTGAATTTTTTGCTTTTTTTTTTTTAAGACTGTGACCTTTCTCAAAATTTAACCAAGTGCTTTGGTTGCCTAACCTTGTGATATATTTGTCATAACCCCAATCTTTCCAGAACCTTAACGAAGTGCTTTGAGTTGGCTAAACATAATCATGAAGCCCTTAATCAGGCTTTAGTTGCCAGGAGTGGATACTGTAGGGGGAAAAAAAATGAAAAACTTGGACTGTAAGGTTCATTCTCGACCTCGGAAAAAACAGAAAAAACTCACCACATGGTCCAAGGTTTAGTAGCTGTTCTAGAGCTTTTGATCATAACACATGACATGAATTGTAGATTTTTAAATTTCCATTTTTCTGACAACTTTAAGGCAACCCTATCACCAGGCATGAACAACAGCACGGAGTCCTGTTTCCCGAAAGCATCTTAAGACTATGATGACCATAGAATCCATCTTATGAACCCTTTTTAAGCTTAAGCTTTTAAACCTTTTATACATGGTCCCACCTGTGGGACACTTTAGCCTCGGTAGCACTACTTTAGATGCGTTTTGTTCCGCCCCGGACTTAGTCTTCACACAACCTTGATAAATTTTATATTGTTTGAAAGCTTTGAGTCTCCTGATTCTATCTATTCAAAGCATTATAGGATCCCCACATCACTGTGACAGAATTGGTTCAGACTTGTGGCCATGGCTCAGAAGTGCTTTCCACACAAAAGGTGCTACTACAGGCCTAATATTCCCTTTAAGTAACTTTTTTAAAATTTGGGCTACATTATTTTCTGGCTTTTGCCCAAAAATGGGGGTGTCGGTCAAAGGGTTAAGGGATTTCAGAAAAGCATTGTAACCGAAGACTCTCTTAGATTAATGAGCGACTCCGGCCCACTCATAGGGAGGTTAGGAGCATCTTAAAAAGTTCCCGAACCAACAGGATGAACCTCAAAGTGCATGTTATGTTTAAGTTTTTATGATTTTTGTTCAGATTTAATGTCATCTTCAGCACCACAGACCAGCCAACATTAAAAAGGTCTCAGCCACAAGTGCATGCACTCGCTCTTAAGTGATGCCTTGTGAAATGCATTCAGTAATTTAAGAGAGCTCATGGTTACACTTGTAGAAAATGGTTTTAACTATTAAGATAAATTGTTATCGGGGAACAGGATCCTGGAAAATTCTGCAGAATCCAAGATTATATTCAATGCCATTTTATATATATGCCATTATATAGATGTATATATATTTTTTATTATATCATACAATATCTGCACATGGCAACAACGGTATGGTTATAGGTAGGGAAAGACTATGATTAGGGCTCATAAAATATGCTTAATGTATCCCTATAGCAACTAAAACGCTTGGTTAAGATTAGAGAAAGATCGTGGTTATGGTTAATCTAAAGGCTAATGACACCTGAAAATCTGTGATGGGACACAAACTACTGTCCATCCATACACCATTGCAATTTCCACACCCTTACTTTCCGCAATGCTACATAAAGAACATGCGACTACTTGCATTGGCATTGAATGTTTGCATATAAATCCTGCAGGTGGCTGTAAAGGTTGAGGAGTTAAAACCCTTGAAACTGGTCTGAGAAAAGGAGAAAGTGAATACCTATACTAAGATGAAAACACTGAATATACATTAAGTTGAAATTGTAATATATGTTGAAGTGTTACATTATATTTTCATGGGATTTAGATAAATTCAAGTGTGAAACTTTGGTAGTTAACACTGTTTGTGCTAGTTAACACTGTTTGACCTAACATACCGTCTCTGATGTTTTCATCCAAGGTTGCTGAGTTTGTCTACAAACTGCTAGCGTGTAGTGCTTCACACCTCCTTGAGCAGTGAACAATAAGTTGATGTGTAGTCAGTGAAACAAACACATTAGACCGTGCAAAATGAATGCAACATGCTCAGAAGTGTCTGCATCCCTTCCTCTGCATTACTGTGTCTAGTGTCTTTATCTGTGAGGAAAGCACAAAAGAGAATGTGAATTGTGAAATTAGCAGAAAGGATGATAGCAGGTCAAATGAAGGGAGAACCGGCGACAATGCTGTTCTTTACCTCCTCATGGTCGCACACAGATCCACTGATCAAGGCTGCAGCCATGTCTTTGCGTCAAACAATCCAGCTTCTTTCAAAGTGGCATTTTTCGTTAAACATATAATATTTAATTAGCAGACTAATGCACTTAAAACGACCCAAGGACTTTGCCTCAAAAAGGAAAAATTGGCCTTTTGTCCGTCACCCATTTTTTCTTGAATAAGCGCTGTAGATTTTTTTTCACTTAGAACTGAATTAAAAAAGAAGTATAGGCCTTTATGCAGTGTTTCAAAGACATGGAACATAGACACAGCTAAAGCAACTCCTTTCAAAGGGATTTTTTTGTATGATTTTCTTTTATTCAGACATTGCATTTAGGTTTTTATGGAAGGTTTTATTGGACTTTATCATTTGTAACCCACTGAAGACAATCCACTAATGTGTACCATTATTCAGAGATATCTCACTATCCACAAAAAATTTTAAAATTTCATCTTTGTGTAAAGTCATGTCCACAAAAATACAGAGCGATTTGTAAATAAGCATAACTTACTCTATAAACATGTATTTTAATTTCACATAAGAATGATAAAGGTTTAACAATGTAATTAGAAAATTTACGCATATGTGGATCCATTTTTATAAGTGAAACATGTTTTGCACATTTGTGGGTCACTTCCTGTTGGTTTGTGGGCCTTGCGACATTTCTGACTTCCCTCCAATTTGTTTGCCCAGTCAGCTCTGGGAAATAGGCGAAATCCAGTATCCAGTCAACAATCCTGAGGTATAATGTGAGTAAATGTACATCAGAATCAACCATGTGATGTCAAATTTTATTTGATTTTAGACATGGTCTTCCAGAACTATAGTATTTGCACCCCATGTGTATTCAACTGTGATCAAGAGCCACCTCTTTTGAAACCACAGTCTAGTTGCTATGACCTTTACTACTGTTATTACTACTACTACTGCGAATGCTAATACTACCACTAGTAATACTAAAACTGCTAATACTATACCCACCTAGGAGTCCTTAATAACCACCTAGCAACACCCTACAAGCCACCACCACTTTTACGCTACTATGTCACCCTTTCTATTCATATTAAAAGGTGCTAAGTGTAAGTTTTTGCTATTGCTATTGATACATAGCCAACGTTAGCATTAACAGCTGTTTACGTACCAGTCCAGAAGAAATGTTGCGAGTTCAGCACCAAACTTCATTCCTTTACTCGCCTTAACTCTTGTTTTGCTTGTGTTTCATTCACTTCTTTTCTTCTACTGAAGTTAGCATGCTAACCAGGTAGCCCCGGCCCAGCCTGCCGGAACCCTCAGGCCCAGCCGGCCAAGAACCCTCTGGGTGCTAACCACTGCACCACCGTGACACCTGCACAGGTTTAATGTTCTTGTTTTACTTAAAGTCCTACTACCTTTTCAATTTGTAAGTATCTGAAGCAATAAGTTGAAGCAAGTTCTGACGTTATCCTTATGGCAGTGTCAGTCCGTTTGTCTGTCAGTCCACCACTTTGGTCCAATTTGTAGCATCTCAACCACTATTAGATTAATAGCCGTGTATTTTTCTTCATGATCCCCAGAGGATGAATCCTACTGACTTTGGTGATTCCCTGTCTTTTCCTCTAGCACCACCGTGAGGTTGACATTTGTGGTTTTGAGTGAAATTTCTCAACAATTATTGAATGGAATGCAATGAAGGACATTTTTTAATTTAATTTTTTTTTTTTTTAAATTTCTGCTCCCCTCAGGATGAATTGTAATAACGTTGGTATCCCTTGACCTTATCACCTAGTGACATTATCGCCATCAGCCTCAGCTGCAGGCTTTTGGTTGTTTCCTAGCAAAGATCTACCAGAGAACAGATGTTAGGTACAGTAAAGTTAAATAAACATGGAGGATGCCTTAAATTGAAACAAACCACTGCAAAAAATGCTATTTATATTTATATTTTTGATAAGAAAAACAAATCTTTGTGCAGGACCTCAATTGACCCAAACTTTTCCAAGAACTTTGTTTGGATTTTGTTACAATGCACTAAAAACAACAGGTAGATAAAAAAAAATTAAAAAAAAAAACCTTTCACTCTCACTTAAATGCAGTCATCTAGACGACTTCTTACCTGCAAAATCACACAAACAGTGCTCATCATGAAACGTGATCACATCAAAGGAAGTGCAAGGGTCAAATATTCACTTTTTGTATCAAAAGCATTTGAATGATTAAGCGTCATAAGGTCGTAGCTCAAAGAGGACGGAGGCGTCCTGCAGCACCGTCACCATTCTATGTGTTTTAATGAATAGTGGAACCTCCATGATTGTAAACCGGGCGGCTTTGATGCCTCATTGAAAGAGCCTCTCCAACACGTCTGAAGGGGGCTCCACCTTTGTAATAACAATTTATAATTCTCTTGATCTAAAAGCTCGATTGATGAGGAGAGGGGAAAAAAAAAAGAGAGGATTTTGTTCTTTCTGCTCTTCAAGATGGTTTTTAAAAATCAAAAAGTGAATTTTCCTCGGGGGTCCACTCAAGACCAGGCTTTCATGAAGAAAGTGTGTCATTATGCCTCATCATCCCCACACACCAAACCCACGAGAGAAAAAAGGTAAATTCAAAGCCCGTGTAATCACTGCTCAGTTTATCACTATGTTAATTTCTCCCTCACTTGAGAAGAACAATTAGCAGGATAACCAGACAAGCTGTCTGAGTTTCGGACATGTACGTTCAGGATGATTTTGTGACGTCACAACGAGTTTGGAGGCCAATCATGGTCCAATATGCAACTTACAAAAGTGGGATGTGGACGCCTGAAACCTCTAGTGTATGTACACTTTCTCAGTGACGGTGAAAGAGTCAATGTCATTTTTTTTAGAATTTTTAACATTATAATTTAAATTTAAGAATATTAGTATTTTTATGTGTTAAAAAATATCTGAAGGGCATCTTAACAGAACTGTGTGGAACCTACCTCATTAGGACAATTCAAGAGTGCATCAGCTGAATTACCACAAAAAACTACAGTCTTTTACTTTCACTTGTTTTTTCTGTTTTCAGATGTAGTAAAACCCATCCAGCTCTCATACTCCATGTACACAACTTCTAAAAATTATCATAAAATATTACGTGAAGTCCAGTTGTCTATTCTGTTCTGAGGGCTAATGTCTTTACATTTAGCTATCAGCCTACAACTGGGGAAACTGAAGATTATGTCCGTTTTCTTCAGGGAAAAATTACGTTTGTGTATATATATATATATATATATGTATATGTTTCTATATATATATGTATACGTTTGTATATATATATGTATACGTTTATATATATATATGTATATGTTTGTATATATATGTGTATGTATGTGTATATATATGAATGTGTATGTATGTATATATATATGAATGTGTATGTATGTATGTATATGTATATATATATATATATATATATATATATGTGTATATATATATATATATATATATATATATATATATATATATATATATATATATATATATATATATATATATATATATATATGTATATATGTGGGGGGTGGTGGTGTGTCTTCCTCAAGCTCGGGTCCTCTACCAGAGGCCTGGGAGTTTGAGGGTTCTGCGCAGTATCTTAGATATCCCTAGGACTGCGCTCTTCTGGACAGAGACCTCAGATGTTGTACCTGGAATCTGCTGGAGCCATTCTCCCAGTTTGTGGGTCACAACCCCCAGTGCTCCAGTTACCAATGGCACCACTGTTGCCTTTACTCCCCACATATTTTCTAGCTCCTCTTTCAGCCCTTGGTATTTTTCGATCTTTTCGTGTTCCTTCTTCTTGATGTTGCTGTCGCTTGGGATCCCGACGTCTATCACTACTGCCTTCTTCTGTTGTTTGTCGATCAACACGATGTCCGGTTGGTTAGCCACCACCATTTTGTCAGTCTGGATCTGGAAGTCCCAGAGGATCTTGGCTTGGTCATTCTCAACCACCTTAGGAGGTATCTTCCATTGTGACCTTGGGACCTCCAACCCATACTCAGTGCAGATGTTCCTGTACACTATGCCAGCCACTTGGCTATGGCGTTCCATGTACGCTGTTCCTGCCTGCATCTTACACCCTGCTACTATGTACTGAACTATCTCTGGAGCATCTTTGCACAGCCTGCTCGTACCATGGTCGTTGTACCTCATCATTCTCTAGTTGTGATAGCAGTTGCCGTTTGTGGATGTTGGAACACTGAGCTAGTAGCTGTTTCTTTGTCAGCTTAGATGTTGGGTTTCGAAGCATCCATATATCCCACAACCTCTGCATGTAGCCCCTTTCATCGGGGTTACTTGTATAGTAGCATTCCAACAGATCCCTCTGCCCTGCTCCGTCTATATATATATATATATATATATATATATATATATATGAATGTGTATGTCAAGCTATGAAACCATGACTGCATTGTAATGAACTACACTATCCTTTGTTAAGGTGCTGAAAGCTTTGCATATACTTACACAACTGAGCTCACACAGAAACAATCTGTCAACTTGCAAACAGCTAAATGTTCATCCTGCAGAAAGGAAAAAGGAAATGTAAATTATGATGACTTATTTAACGAGATTAACATGGCAACAGCACAAGTATGATTTCAAACTCCCCTCCCAACTAAAAGCTATAGCACACACACACATGCACAAATGCACACAAAGGAGTGTGTGACAAAATTGCCGGCGCCCCTCACAGGGTGACGCTACAGTTGATTTGGGAATTACAATTAGATTTATGATGTGGCTGCATATGGCTGAGCTCTCTGTTTCTCTCTCTGAAATGCTGGGATTGGCTGCACCGAGCACCGGCGCCGTGGCGTATACACCACACAGTCAGAATGTGTGGCGTTACCTCACACACACGCACACACACACACAAGCGCATGCACACACACACAATGGAACAATAGGCCACATTTACTGTAATGGGCCACCAAAATATAAAGACCAAGTGGAATAGCTCAACTTTGGAAACAGAGAGCCTTGTGTTGGAAATTATTAGATCCCTGGAAAGTAGGAGCACTATTTAGAGTAATGGAAATAAAAATTCATGCACTACCTGAGACTTGTGCACAGTGCCTTCACACGCAGAACACAATAGGTATGAGTGCTTTTCTGCAAATGTACACTTTTACAAAATATTCAACTATTTTTTCACAGAAGTCAAAGAAACACTTGAAAAACAATGATGAAGTGACAGATTTGTACGGAAAATCTCAAGTCTTAACTTTTTATTTATTTATTTTTTTTTTGATTGTCTTTCTCACCAAATTGTACTGACACTTTTTAGAGCCAAAGCTGGCTAATAAATACAATGAAATGTTAAAACGCACAATTGAATTTCAAATACAATACTCATCACAAAAATGTGTGTGACCAATGTGTGTTCTGCTTCTGCAAGTCACGACTGACAAGAGCATGAGGTTACCTTTTTAAAGAGGTCAGGGTTGATGTGACCCCTTTAGGCGGCGCAAGAGCTGCGGCAACAAAATTTGCTTAAATAAATGAAATGCTTCTAAAGAAATGGTAATTTACTGGTGCCTGGCATGTACGAGGCTTCCTCGAGAGTCCAAACATGTGACTTTTGACTGTTCTAATTTATCATGTTGAAAATCAAACAACAAATTCACATTAGTCAATACTAAAAAAAAAACATAGAATTTATATCCAGTGCTTAGGATGTGTATGACACTAACAGAAATGTCTATGCATGAGGCTTTTTCCCCGTAATGCAAGCAAAAACCAATATTCAGTCCCAGCTTGTGTAGCTTTTCCGAGTGAAAATCGCCAGATATGGTCATGAAGAGAAATATGGAGTCTGAAGAAGTGGGAAACGGCTAAACAGAGCACCCAGAAACCACCTGAGGTCACAGGTGCTGAAAATGGAAACATGATCAAATTGCAGAGCGTGATGAAAAGAGATAAAAAAAAAAAAAAGAAAAAGATGTATCTTCAGAGAAAGAATGTGACATTTGAGTAAAATAGAGGAAGAAGCATGCACACCCAGCATGGTGCTGACCGCTGGGCCGCACCGAGATGAAAGTGGAACATCTTGCTTCAGACTGTGGAAAAACTTGTGTGCTCTGACTAGGGTGGTTGTGACTGAGAAGCTGAGCGAGAATTATGCATCTTTTTTTCCTCCATTCTTCTCTTAATAATTTACTTGTCTTCAAAATATACCGGCGACGTAGAAAAAGGTACCCTTTTTGAAATAACAGACCTATTAAACCCATTTTTTTTTTTTGCAACTATATAAATTCTTATTTTAAAACACAAGTCTGGTGTATCTTTCCCACGTGACGCTGAGAAGACATTTAAAAATATTAACAAGCTAATAAAAATAGTAACATTTTGTACATTTTTTGTACCGATTCAAAACACAATTCAAAATACAGTGAAGGGATCCAGAATGTTAGAAACTCTTATCCTACAGTAGGGTCTCCCTGGGACTGCTCCTTCCCCTTTCATATGACGGTCAATGAACAGAACTTAAGGTACACTTTTAAGACTTGTGAATTATCTTAAGTGTGTAGGCAGAAATTAAGCCAAAAAAGTCTTCACCTTTAGCCCGATTGAAAGTGACAAATGCTAAATGTTGGGGTTTGGTACACTGTACTGGACTGCACTTGCTGCTCAATGTGTTAACAGTTTGGCCTCAAGTAACTATGGGCGATGTGGTTTATGACAGCACCTGTGCCGGGCAATAGAAGAACAGTCCCCTTCGACGCTGCTCTTCTGACTACGTCTGATAGCTGGAGGGGCTGCCAGAGAGCGAAACAAAACGCGCGTGTGAATGACTGAGCGGGTGCGATGAAAACACATCCTCCCTGAGCTCTGCCTGTGATTGGGCCAGGAGGGCAGCCAGCAGTTACCGAGTAGGAACTCATCTCATCAGATAGAAAAAGCTGATTGTATAAGACTTTTTTGCAGCATTGGAAGTTAAGACTACAATATCCCGAGTGAATGTGAATGTAGGTTTGGCACATTTGACGTAAATCTGTACAATGTCTGGGTACTTACTTGCTTACTCAACAACAACAACAACATCAACAATAATAACAATAATAATAATAATAATAATAATAATAATAATAATAATAATAATAATAATAATGATGATGTGATAAGGGATTTTGCTCCCTTTATTTCATTGACAGTCTGAAAAGTCCTACCACTCTTTTTGTATGAAAACAAACAAAACAAAAAAACACATTCACAAGCTGGCACATCATACCTGAGCTGAGATATTTAAAAAAAAAAAAAAAAAAACTAACAGTAATGTAATGTAAGCAGTTTGTCAGGGAAAAAAAAAAGGTGTAGATGCAATGTATTCGTAAGAAACAAAAGTAAGACTATAAGATTACAAGAGCTAGGATTTATATTAAAACTTTTCAAATTTCAAGTTCTGACAGTCCAGAGTTTGTACAGGCAGTGACCTGTCAGAAAAAAAGTCTATAGAACAAAAAAAAAAAAAAGGGAAAAAAAAAAACGCAAAAAAGGAAATACATAATGATAAAAACAAAAACACTCCTTAAACATTTAAGACCAAATAGCTGTTGAAGACCAATTCCTGACGCTTCAAAATCCATGCATGCTCTTTACAAACCACACAGCAATGTGTTTGTCCTGATTTGTTCTTTGTCCCATTCTCTCTCTTATTCTCTGTCTTTGAACTCTTATTCACTCCTGTTGAGATTGTCAAATTGTAGGAAACTGAAGTTCATTGTCAGCTGGAAGTCTGAGTGTCTGTTCAGGTCACATTTTTCCCATCAGCCCTCTTCTTCAAATGGCCGTCCGTCAATATACTGTCCAAGACCTTTCTGAGCATGTCCGCTGAGTTCAAATCCTGCCTGGGCATGCTCATTGCATGACACAGCATGTCCTGAATGTTTGCCTGAAGGTCTCTGTAATAAACTGTGTTTTTAAAAAGTGTTTCTGAGTATAACGCAAGTTTTTCATTTTTCTCTTTTTACAACTGACGCCCTGAGCGCACTCAGTTGGCACTGACGGCCTCCCGTGTCTCGTGGTCACTGCTATAGTCTGACTTGGGCTCGTCCTCAAAGTCCTCGTACATGTCCATGTCGTCGTCGCCGTTGGTGGGGTCGCTGGGCAGGTCCAAGGCTCCGACCCCACCACCATTGCTGCCCCCGCCGACGCCGGGCTCGGACTTCACCCCATACGTGCTCTGAATGACGGGGATGGCGGGTTCGGGGCTGGCTGAGTTGCTGGAGCAGTCTGAGGTCAGGTGTGGGGATGGTGTGGCTGTTGTTGCCATGGTTATGGCGCCTGGGTAAACTCCTACGCCGCCCGGGCTGTTGCCGAGAGGAATCGGTGGCTGAGGCCTGGGAAACAAGGAAAGGAAGGAAGGAAGAAAAGAAAAGAAGGTATTAGACAGAGGTTTACTCATAAAAATAAACAACTTTAATATACAAAATAAATAACACATGGTTTAAAAAAGTACAGAAATGAGGACACAGCCACAGGGGAACACGAATGTCTGTACAAAATATCCCGGCAATCCATCTGATAGTTGTTAGACATCGCCATCCCCACAGTCGTGCTGTTAGCCTTGCAAAAAACGATAAAAGAAAATGGAGACTGCATAAAAATAATCAAATACCACAGGTCATAGTAACAGTGACTACAAGGCTGACTGCTTTTGACTGATCGGATAGTGATTCATGATTCATTTTAACCTTTGAACAAACTGCTTTGAACAAAGCATTAATTCTGGGGCCACTTAGGTTAACAGCAACGCTTCTCATCTAGTTGGACGTGTCCTAGCACGTGGCTCTCCCAGCCAGCTCACAGCAGTATCGGCTAAATAACCTGTTAAGATACAGATGGAATGAGGGTAAACGTACATCACTCAAACAGGCCCTCTGGCTCCTCAAATGAGCCACATAAACCAGGAAAATTGCTGTCACTTTTCTCACCTAACAGTTTTCCCTCTTCTGTCTCCTGGAACGATTACCGCCTTACGCCCTGACAGACTCATTTTCACATTAAAGTCTTAAAAACAACACTGGTTTAGTTAAATGGAATGTGCCAGAAACTGGTTGTATACTGGCTCCCAGAAGCTATTTGATTTAACTTTGATTGAAAGTCCAGGCCTGAAGAATCATAAGCTTTTCTTGCATTTGCTTGACCACACACAGTAAATGTGGCATTTAACTTGTGACGTCGGCCTCGCTCTTGTTCCCTCTGAAACATCTGCTTACATTTCATATTCCACTATGTCTTTCCGTGTCCAATTTCACTGCCCGCAAGCGCCCAGCATTGTCCTAATTTAATAAATGACAAGCTATTAAAAATCGCTCCCATTCAAAGCCGTGGCCTCTGTTAAATCCATCTCACAGGCCACTGTGATGGCTTTAAACACATCCATGGCTGGTTCCTATTAAGACAATGCCACTGTTTTTCCCTTCGCTGCACTGACTACACTCTAAAAAAAAATAATGTTCTTCAGCAAACGTGAAAAGGGTTTCGCGAATAGAACCAAAGGGGGCTCCACGGAGAAAATAAAGGGTCCACAAACCCTGATGGTCACTCCACAGACCTCTAGCAAATGGATACATTTCTTTCATATTCAAACTGAGACACACGATTAAAAGACAAGATCTCACATAGAAGTTTAAAGAAACAGTGTAACTGCTTGCAAAATAGCTGAATGAAATACCACTAAACAAAAGAAAAACACATTAGTTGGCTACTTATCGATGCTTTATTTTTTATCTAGGTAATTCCTTTTTGCTATAATACCCATATTCAGGCCAAGGTGGCTGGCAGGATGGCATGTTTATTAAAGAGACAACTGAACCGCCAGGTCACAGGTGCAACAGTAAAGGAGTCATTGTCTTCTCGAGTAAGACACAAAGCCCGTCTGTGGTCCAAGGCTTGTGGCTGTCAATGCACAATGAGCGCTGTGAAGTGTGCAAAAATTCCTCCTAGCGTTGTAGATAGTGCGGCGGCGGAGAGAGCGCGTAGGACAAGCTACCTCTGTGAAAATACACCTTGTAATTACAAAACGTTGATGTGACACAGAGAATTCAACTGCAAACTGTATATGAGACTCTGTGCAGTTATTGTATTGCATCGTAAAAGTTGAAGATTAAAACAATGACTGAGTCTCTTCGCCGCCGCCGCCAGTCCTCACGAAGGAAAAAATACGCTCAGTGAGTGTGTGGTTTACTGATTTCATCTTGCACTATTTCTGGGATTTAAACCTTTGTTTCACATTACTGCCATTTGAAGGTCCTGACATGTAAAAGGGCTTAATTTGAAATTCAATTTTAAAACCACACAAAGGAATAACTGCAGCTTCCTTTCAAACTAGCGTGAGCACTTGTATAAAAAAGGTAACTGATGTTCAGGGAAAGCTTTTGCTGACGGTGGTACTCACCCCACAAAGAACTGCCTCATCTCCTGACGCCGTGACCGCATCATCTGCTTGTACTCTCCGATGCGGAGCTTCTTGCCATCGATGATGCAGGTTCTCTTGGGCCGCGGCTTGTACTTGTAGTTGGGATATTTCTCCAAGTGGATCTTGCTTAAGCGGGCCTGCTCCTCGTAGTACGGCTGTTTCTCCTGATTGGTCATGGCTTTCCAGCGAGAGCCTGGAGCAGACGATTGAGATTCTTATTTTTGTCCGTGTTTTAGGTTTTGGTTTTGCTTTAGTTTTCCTTAGCTTTGTCATAGAACATATATGTATGTTCAGAAATAACCATTACGGACTTTAAGGATTGACAAAAATCAGAGAGACAAAAACAAAGGAATTTTAGGGAGTTTAAACTTCCTTACATTTAGGGATTTTAGGGAGTAGGAAAAAGGCTTTGACGTGCTTTTCTAAACGGTTTCAATGATACTAGCTGAGCACAGTTTGTGGTAAAATAGATGAAATTGGCACTGAATCAGTGGATTCTTAAGGTTGAATATTACCATGCGAACAGACACCAGCGAGTCTTTGACCAAGGAGGCTGTTTAAAATCAGGAGTGGATTACACTCTGCTCCCTCTTGGCTCAAGAAGAATGATACATTGTGTACTTATTATTTTCCTCGGTAAGAGGACCATCTGAGCAAGTGGACAGGGCCATTACTGCAGGAACGCGGCACATCTGCGAAGCACTTTGACAGCTGATTATACACACTCCGCCTCGCTCCTCTGTTTATCGAGGTTTATCACAAACTAGTCTTGTACTTTTGTGACTCAGGAAATAGGGACGAGTTTTTCTTAAGCCTGCCACGCACTCCCCAAAGTCCAGCTGTGTTATTATGTTAGAAAGACATGCATTGTACACATGCAGCTATATACACATACATAATTGTCATGTGTATACACATGACTATTGAACAAATAATTTCACTATGATGAAGGAGTTTAAATACAGTATCTCATTTGAAATTAAATTCTGTTTCTGGTATAGTTTTTAAAAGCATTTTGCACAACACAAACCCTCCCTTTATCAAAGCCCGTTCAAAGCTCTCAGTCAATAAAACAGACGCACCTAAGAAAAAGCTATTTGTTCATGTCGCTCTGGAGGAGCATTTACATTCAGCAACCCTCAAGCTCACCGGAGCCCTGCGTTGGACAGTGGAAGTCTTAAGAACGTTTCACGAACAACCGTTATGCTCAGCACCGTGTGAATGGCTATCTGTGTCGAGGAGGTTAGTATCAACACGGCTGCTTTTTAACTGAATGCATCCATCACACTAGTCAGGCTGACACAGTGGAGCTCTGTGTGTGGAGTGTTCCAGTTTGAAAAACACTAGTCCTTCTTATAGTCCGGAGAATATTGGTAAGAAACCCTGGGAACTGTAGAAAATAGAGGCAGAGTAACCTAATGAGCGGAGAGGCTGACCTTGAGAAAAATTCATAGGTTTGAGGGCCATTAAATGTCAGATGCACGGTGTCTTTGAACGAGATAACAGAAGGATGCAAAACCACTTTTGCGGCCACAAATTGATTTTTCTTCATTAATTATGAGCGTGCATCTGTGTACAGCATAAAAAGCTCACTGAATTTTTTTTTTTTTTAATCCAATTTTCACCCAAAACCCAAAAAAACCACAAATTTTTCAGAAGATTTTATGTCCCCATCCGTCCAAAAGGCGATGAGTTCATGCTGGGAAAAGATATTGTCGCAGTTTACGGAATAATGAGGTCCGTTTGTGGCAAGAACACCTCGCAAAGTGCTTCAAGTAACAAAAAGTCAGGAGAAAAATGGGAGGAACATGCAAACGAGCTGCTGATTATGTGTCCGCGTTCTTCTATTAAGTAAAGAAAGCAAATAATTAAATCCAAAATTGAAATACTCTCAATAACCAAAACAGACATAGACAATTTTAAACCAAAAATACTTCACCACTTCACCATAACTGCGTATTAGCTAGATATTGTCACAAGGAGGGATAAAAAAGGGGATTCTTCCGAAAGCGGCACTTTAATGTTGGGAGTGTAAAAAAAAATAGAAGGTTCATGCCTGGGATTCGTGGTTCAGGTTAAGCGCCGAGTGCTCTTTCTCCTGTCAAACAGAAATCTGTAAAATCTCACCGAGGATCTTGCTGATGTTGGAGTTGTGCATGTCGGGGAAGGTCTGCAGGATCTTCCTCCGCTCGTCTTTGGCCCACACCATGAAGGCGTTCATGGGCCTCTTGATGTGGGGCTCGTTGTTGTTCCTGCCCCGAGCCTCCCTGAACACTCGCGCCTCTGTGATATTACTCCCTGTGGGACACAAAGAAATGACATTTACTGTATGGCCGTCGTTGAACACATTCATCTTCCACACTGTCACACTTTAAGTGCACAAAACAGCACTAATAAGGATTAGCTCTTCCTGTTTGTTTCTTCACTCCTGAGGCCCCCCTTTGCCTCCTTGTAAGAGGATGTATAACAAAAGTCCGATGGGGGTCTTGCCAGGATGCCCTCAACCTCCTCACACAAACAGATAGTATCTCAATGCCTATGCTCCCGTGTTTACTCGTCTGACTCTAAACTAAACCAAGATGAGCACTCCTCCACCCCTCATTGCCTGTAAACAGTGGTGCTTTATGAGAAACAGGTGGGTTGGGAAAAAACAGACTTTAGCACCGAGTCAGTTTCCTTACACTACACTGAGAGAAACTCATAGTGATTGTATTTCAAGCAATTTTATGTATCTGCTTAACTGTATGGAATACACAGTATATGAAGCCAATTCTTCTTATCATTCATTCAAACTTTGAGAATTCTTATTCGCAGTAAAACTTCATCAGCCATTAACTACAACAGACTTGCTGCCTGTCTTTGCCTGCTTTTGTTTGCATACTTGTACTGGGTGGGATCTTGTGTCACAAACACTCGCTGGGGAAAAAAGGAGGAGAATTCATCCTCTTGTCATGTATTTGCAGGAATAATAACAGTGTAAAATTTTTCAAGAGTGTAAAACGATGACATTGAGCACTCTGTTTAGCTGTTGAGGGTGTCCTTTACCGTAGCTTCCTGAGGAGCACAATAAATATTTTTATTTGCTGAATACCTGTATGTTCCTGCTCTCTGGCAGATGCCTTCTACTTCATTGAAGCTCTGAGATATGAGGCTCCCAGAAGTAGGGCCCCTTCTATGCGGGGCCAACAGAGTTAAGGTTTACTGGTATTAATTTAGTCTGAACAGGATGAAACTGCTCCTAACTTAGACTCTGCTTCTCAAAACTCCAGCAACTCTTTTTTACATCCCTCTAGTCTTCCATTTTCTATCCTGTTTTTTTTTTTTTGTGTGTACTTTTCTCAATTATCAAGGGTGTACGCAACCTAAAATGCTGATTGCAAGAGTCAGAACAGTGTCCAAAAATAACCAAATCCAACAAATCAAGAAAAGAATCCAAGAAAATGAGGATAAAAGGGAAGAAAATTAAGGCAAAAAAACAAACAAGAAAACCCAGAGAGATAGGCAGTGGAAGTACATACCATCCAGATCTTCCGGTCTCGTCAGGTCAATGACTCGATGGACCATCTTCCCAGCTTCCTCCCCGAGCTTCCCCAGGTGCTGGCTCAGCGTCTCATAGTGCAGCCGCTCCTGCAGTGCAAGAAAAGGTTTGAAGGATTATTCAAGGCAAGCTGCGAATTTGACGCGACTGCTTGAGAAATGTGAATTGAGCTGCCGAAAAGTAAATTCTTTGAGCTTCCTTTCAACAAGTTTTCAGTTCTTCTTATTCGGTTCTTATAATTGATCCAGACATTATTATTGAATGTCTGGATCAGGCTGCCCGGCATCTTTTAAACTGGGTCACTAGGGATGACTTTGCTGGTAATGACAATAAAACTAAACGCTGGCATGGAGGAGCTTTCAGGACACAGCATTCAGAATTGACCAGTTTATTTTGCTGCAGCAGTGCTTCTTCTTTTTTGTCTTTTTTCTTTTTTCTTTTTTTTTACAGTGTCTGAGGCAAATGAGTCATCATGTTGGTTATGCGATAAACTAATAGACAAGTCATAGCTGCTTCAAAGCTGTGCTAATCATCGGTGTCTTCCCGAACCCTCCCATCATCCTGCGCTCCATTTCTGTGTTTCTGTCTTCTTGCCTGCCACTCCACTTCTGAGACAAATAGCTTCTACAAGCAGCCTGCCTTGGGGCCTTCCAGCTAAAATTACCCCACCACACTCCCAAACTGTGGTGGAAAACATTGAACCCTCCGCACAGCTACCGCACATCCACGGTCCTCCTCTACTCTCTTCTCCTCTCCCCCTCTTCTTCTCCTCTGCCCTCCCTCCCTGCCTCCCTCCCTTCCTCCCTCTCAGCTCTCCTCCTTTTTCTGGTGACAGAGGCATTTTGTTTGACGCAAGGAATGGTTGCCGGGTGAAGTCATGCCGCGGTAGCCGCTGGCAGAGTTGGTGGAACTTAGGGGCCAGTGTGTATGTGCGTGTGTTTGTGTGTGTGTGTGTGTGTGTGTGTGTGTGTGTGTTTATAGATGAGGAGTCGACGCGGGCCAATGTCAGCACTACAGCAGGGCTGTAATCAGGCCCACCACAGAACATGTGCCTGGGCAGTGCCATGCTCACCGCAGGAAGCAACCGCCTAACAAAGGACTAAAGAAAAGAGAGAAAGAGGGAATGACAGAATGAGACAGAGGGAGCAAAAGAAAAAAGGAAGAGGAGTTGAATGGAAAACTAGTCCAGAGACAAGAATAAGGTCTCGAGTCCACTGAGAAGACCTTTTTAAGCTTGTGGTGCTAAACAATAGCCTGGGGAAAGCAGTCTCTGCTCATGATGGTGATTTCAGACTTCTGCAAGTGAGTCAAAGTTTGGTGCTCTATTGCGAGAAGTTGTCGTAGGTTTAATTTGTAGTTCTCATGATGATGCTAAACATGACTACTTTGCAAAATTCTGCATAGATGCTCCGTAGCAATACGGAGCATAATTTTTATGTTAGAGGCATATGAATACTGCTGGTAAATGGGAAGAGACCAGTGGAAAACTAATACAAAGTAGTGTTAGGGTTTTGGAAAATGGACTAGGACAGTATCAATAGAGGTGGACTGATCCAAACTACAGATTAACAGCAGACCGGGTCAAAATTTGCAAATATTCCCTGCGGTTGGTCTACTTTGGTCTACTTGAAAGTTCTTGTGGCAAATGCAATAAGGAGCTGTCTTTGCTTTGTTTAGTCAAGATTGAAATAGGTTTGGCTTGTGCGCCTGCTGGTTTGATACTGGACCGCTGCCTCTTGGAGCAGCATTATAGACTTTTTTTTTTTTAAACTTTTTTTGACTGTGACTCCATTTGTATTGCGTACACTGTTGGATTATGTTCCTCCTCTTCATCACAAAAGGACTACCTGGCACTACTGTATCCGAATGGCTTTGACACAGTAAAATCCACCATTCCCATGTCTGATATTACATTACTATTTAACCCAGGTCTGAATTGGAGCAAGAAGAGCACTTGGAAATAAACAAGTTGACTAACCAAGGACTAAATTAATTAAACATTATGAAGGACATGTGCAGGGGCAGAGATAAATGAAACCAGGCAGAAGATTCAGAATGTGGACAAATTAAAAAAATATTAAGTTAAATTACCAAAACAGTAGAAAAGAGGAACATTTACTTTAATCTGTACAAACAAGTACCACAGAAACAGATCACATCTGTGCCACTACAGTATTTTTAACACACTATTCCTTTCACTGGGTCTGGAGCCCGGTATTGCTGCTGAATGTATATTTCTAAATTTAAGAGACACCCGACTCGTTTTGTTCCGCCTGGTCTCTCCTTGTCTTGGCGTTTGCGTCTCTCCACTGTTGCTAGGGCAACTCTCTAAACTTCGCTGTTTTTTTTAAAATCCACACCGTATTGAGCTCATTACCACAGTTACAACTCGCCTACCGCCAGCACGGCCTGCCTCCAACTGACCCGCAACCGTTTACTGTCTCCTCCCGGACCAATCAAGTTTGGCAACCTCCTCAGTCCCCCCTCCCGGCCTTCCCTCTCTCCTCCTATTTTCTTCATCTTCCTTTCTCTCTTTCCTTCTCCAGACTTCGCTGTGTGCCGATAGAGCTGTCAGTCAGCCCTGTTCTGTTTTTTTTTTTCCTCCTCCCCTCCTTCTCCTTTTCACCATTCCTCCTATTCATAGCCCTTCACACCCCACCACCAGTACACCACCAGCCCTCCACCCTTTGAGGCTCCGATCCTAAAGAAGTAGACACTCAACAGTCTATTTGCAGGTGCCAGACTCAGCTTTGTAGTATACATTATTATAATGTATATCATTCAGGCTTCAAATACAGCAACATTACGTCGACCTTTAATCAAGACTTGGAACCATCTGAGCTGTCGGTTTCACAGGCTCGCTTCCTACAAAGACCTAACTCCCCAGCGGAGCCAATATAAACTTCTATACAACCATTTCCTCCCTCCTCTTCTCCTTCCAGATTTATTCTGCTCCTCCAACAGAAACTGCAAGCATGCTGACCGACTGTATTCAACAGGGTACGGACAAAAGACACTTCTCTATAATGGGCCACATTAAATTAAAGACTCTAAATTTAGAGATCTGGTCAATTTTAAAACTGTACGTTAAGAGAAATGCTTCCTCGAAGTATACAGACCTTAGTTTGAGGGGAATGTGAATGTTCAAGAAACAAAGTATGAGGTCTACAGAGTAATTTGTAGAAATTACTCTAAAGTTTTTTGGTAACTTTAAAATTTCTTGCAAACTGTCTAAACTTCAACCCCGCTTCTCTGTAGCTGCTGAAGGATCTGCTGACAGCTTTAGATGAAGAAATCCGGTTTTTGTGCACACCAAAAAAAAAAAAAAATCCATATGCCCCCATCATTCAGTACTTTTGATTAAGAATCAGCTGTTGAGTGATTGTGTGCATGACCAGCCTCATCCAAAGTGGGAAAACAGATCAATAAAAAAAAAAAAAGCCAAAACTGTTCCTTATTATGTGGCTTATAAATTTACCTGCGCTCAGTCTGTCATCACCCGCCATGTTCAACTCCTCTGGGAGCAGGAACAGTAGCCCCTCGTGGTTAAAAGCAGTATATTATTTTTCATTCGCATTTCATGCAAACTTCACCAATCCCCTATGCAAAAGTGTCAAGCTTTTAAGAAAGCTTACCCCGCAGATTTAGAATTTCTACGTTATCACTTTCTATTCTAATGAACTAGAGTGAAGAATCTACCGGGGATACATGGTTGATTTTGATGTTTTCATCCAAGACATGTAAGCTGAGTAACGTTCCAACCTCTCAGAAACTTGATGTTTTCCTTTAAGTGGGTTTAGGGAGTGTTTTGTGGCTGTTTAGATGAAAAAAGTGCACAGTCTTTTGCGCGCACACACATAAACACACACACAGACACATACATACATGCACACACCCACACAGTCATACACAGTGACTATTTCAGTGAGCTTTGGCAGCCGCAGGCCAGCTGGAAGCAACGTAAGCGTAAGGTGATACTCAACAATGCCACTAACTGGCCAGGCCTCTCGTCTGTACACCAGCTATAATGACATTAACATGGCCAAGGCCAATGCAGAGCCAGGACACACACACACACACACACACACACACACACACACACAAACACACATACACACACACAAAGGAGCCCAGGATCACTTTCAGTTCTTAGAGAAATGTCTGTCGTCTTTGCTTGAGATGAACGCTGTGGGACAAAAATATACTGACAGAAAGCAAAATAAACACAAACAAACACTCAGACGTCACCGCGACGACTCGTTTTGAGCCGATTCAGCGTAGGCAATAAATATCTCAACGTTCAACATTACACTGTGATACCATTTACAGCAGTTGTCTCATTCCCTCCAAAGAAGCTGAATATGCTGTGTTAGTATAATGTCATAAAACAAAAAGGCTTGGGCACAGCTTCAAAGTTTCAAAGGGGAGGATTTGAGTAACAAATTTATTCATTGAACAGAAAACAACACACAAATCCAAGGTAAAGAAAAAGAGTTGGTCTCGTTGCCTCCCGAGGTGGAACGGGTGAGTCACACTCTCAGTATCCAGCAAGTTCCATCCATGAATTGTTTAAGACAGAGCAAAGCCTTTGAGAGCTTTAGAAAAAAAAAAACACACACATACACACACAAAAAAAACTCTTCCATCCCAAAGAAAAAATTATGTATTTAAAGCTAAGAGAAAGAGTCTTTGAGCTGCTGTTGTTAGGTAACGAATAACAAACTGACAACAAACACCAAGGCCTGCTGTCGTCTTCAAACCGGAAACAATTACTTTGAGACTTTCCAAATGAGCTTTTTATTAGGAGGCATGGAGCTATAAACCAAATTACTGCATAGCTTTGGTTTTGTTCTTATAAAGTTGGAAAATACGGAGCTCGAGGAGTACGTAGCGCAGTCCCTACAATACACTCACCTTAATCTGTGATAATTTCAAAGTTCACTTTTTGCAAAAAGCTCTTTTAAGCACAAACTTATTCGGGAACATTGCTGGGTTATTTGCCGGACCTGCGGTAGACAACTCACATTAAATCTTAATAAACAATTTATTAGTATAGGCTGTTGTATAATTTATATTTATGAGCTTCTCGGTGTTTACTAGTATAATGACTTATAAAAAAAATCAACTTGGGACTGAGGATAAGTACAGCAGAGATATATTTTTGCCAGATTTTGGATGTTTTCCTCCTGAAGATGCAAGGCAAACAAATCCAAAAAATTCAAAACAGCCTATCCTTGGAGTGCACCAATCATGACCTACTTGGGGTTGGTGGGTTCAGAGTCTCCACCCCTAAAATATTCATGAGTTCCTCTCCTCCTCCTTCTCCTCATCCTTGCAAGCAACATGGGATCAATTGCGCAGGAGAGCTGGTCTAATCATGTTCCCTATTTTACTGAATGTCTCATCCTTGGAATCTGTGACTAGCTGATCAGACTGATTGAAGATGTTCTGGCATATGGATTTCCCTCTGGATATGAGATCCTGGTACAAAGGCCCTGTCTCGTTCAGCCCAGGGGGGAGAGATGAGCTGGGGGAAGAGGTGAGCATGGAGGGGGGAGGTCTGTTCCCTGAGAAAGGCCCTTTAATTGGGCTAAAACCCTGAGGCCGGGATCCCCCTTCCAGGGCAATGAAGAGCTGGACTCTATTATATACACACACACACACACACACACACACATACACGCACAATGGCACACACACACACACACACACACACACACACACACACACACACACACACACACACACACACACACTAATGTTAACACCATCTCCTCTCCAAAAAAACACCCACTCAGTCTCAGTCAAGGCAGGCACACAAACACACTAACACGCCAAAACCATCACTTGTCATTGGCCCAGCTGCTCCCTCTTCAAAGCTGTTGGCTTCTGGGTGGCCGTGGAGATGAGAGGAGAAAAGAGAAGTTCTCAAGAACTGCAGCCCGAGCCAAATGACACCAAATATCATCCGTGGATATTCTTCAGACCCATGCACGAGCAGAGCAGAAATCTTGAACAGCCAGCCAATGAAATACTGGATAAAATATGACACAAGAGCAAGGAGGCTGGAGATCTACAGAGGTGTGTGTGTGAAGGAGTAAGAGAGAATATTACGTGGATCCGAATGCTCTATAGGGATAAATGCAAAAGAAATTTTCTCCCTTCTCTCCTCACCACATTACTCTGCATGCTCTGTTAGAAGAAGTGCTCGAGTGTTTTACTGAGGGTAAAGCTGTGACACCACATTGTAAAAATACTCTTTTACAAGTAAAAGCACTAATCAATGCATTCAAAAATATGCAGAAAGAGTGTACTGCCAAATAGACGCTTTAGTATATGGGACGGAGAGGAAGGTCATATATACTTCCCTACAAAAAGTAAAAAGTCTTTTTCGAATTTATAACCTCAGCATCTTGCACCCTACCAGGCTGAATCAGAATTTTAGGAATAGTTTCTATTGTTTATACGACATTTTGTTGTGTACCTTTATTTTGAAACATCTGCGTTCAAGATACAGCTTCCTTTAAAGGAAGGTCAATAAAAACCCTGATGGAGGACCTGTGTCAAGTGTGCTACTCTTAAGAGTGAGTCAGCATTGCTGAAGTTATTTCTGCACAATCAAGTAAAAGAACAAAATTATCATCGAGGACACTCAGAGTGCTAAATTATTATTACAGAGACATTAATTTGTAAACAGCATTTTGCAGTTTTACCTGGTCCAGGTGGAGCTACTTTTAACTTTTTTAAATACACTGTTGATTATTTTAATCCATAACATGGATCCTATTTTTTAAAGCTAATCATAAGTATGTATATCTGAAACTGCGAAGTAAATAGTAACTATGGATGTTCATTATTCAAGTGCCAGTACCTCAAATTGTCCGTCGTAAAGTAATTGGGTAAATGTACGTGGTGTGAGTCAAATGTATGTCGTTACATTTGTGTAGTGTGTGTGGGTGTGCGCATGCAGACCCATGAGTGTTTCAATGAGAATTCTTTCTTCGAATGAAAGAAAATGCCTTTGAAAACTGCATTTAGACCATTTGACTCTTATAGACCTTATCAGTGAAGTTTGTCTGTGCACCTGTCTTTCCCCTCTAACCTTGTTGCCGTTGTTGAGGCTCATGCTGCTGAGGGCGGACAGTTTGGCCTCCAGACTCTGGTGTCCTGACTGCTGCTGCTGTTGGTGGAGCTGCTCCCTCTGGATCTGCTCTCTCATGCTCCTGGCCTCTTGGATAGCCTTCATCACTGCGTCCTGGTCCCCAAACAGCGCTGTGGAGTTGAGGCTGGATAGGATGTCTGGGAGGGGGAGGACGGGATAGGAGAGAGGGAAAACTGTGTGTCACTTCGGCTGACATGACAGGAAAGCAGAGGTCTCAATACGTGGTTTGATTAGATTGGACTCACAATAACCTGGCAACATAACCAACAACTGTCCTCATATTCTGATTCAAATGTTGCTAAATTCTGATGGGACATCACTTTTTTCAGAGTCCTGACCACTACAAAAATTAGCGACAAGAGGACAGAGAAAAACATAAACAAATAAATCTCATAAGTTTTTCCAATTTTTGCAGGAAATTCATCTTTCCATAACCTTAACCAAGCAGTTTTTAAGGTATGGGGACTGATGGAAAAGAAAGTCACGTTATGTTATTAAGTGACTCGTTTCTTCTGAATCTCTATGCCTTCTTTGCAAAGCAAGCACCAGAAAATAGTTCTCAAGCTTCATGCCATCACAAATAACCTGTTAGAAAATACAGTATCTGGCACAATTATAAAATAGTTCAGCATTTGAACTATGCTTTTATTCTCCAAGTCTGCAGTTCTCAAAGAGCTCATCTGCATAGCCGCTGGTTTTTAAATTCTGATTTGCAAGTATTTTTTATTTGTCAGTTTTAGTAAACCAGAGGGTTTTCAGTCAGATGCTGTTGAACCATAACTCTAGACCCTGAGCAATCCACTTTGTTGCTTGTGTTTGATTCCATGCTCCTTCATAAACACTATCAAGCTTTGAAAACAAAGTGTAAGTGCTGAAAACCAAAGATTCAAAATGGCTGCATCCCAATTTCTGTTATAATAAAATTTAAACATCGGTATAAAAAGATTTTTCCAATCTCTTATCGGGCCAAATTGTTGCTCAGGTTGTTTTCCAGTCCACTTGTGTCTAAACATGACAGAATTTCCTCCCCCTTGTTTATGTGCTTCACACTTTTGAAGCCGATTCACATTTGAAGAATAAGAAAAAAAAAATAAAATAAAAGGATGCAAAGTTTCCGTCGCCCTCCTCATTTAATTAGCAGACAAGTAGGAAGCACCGTATGCTTGGGTGGCCATTAAAATGGGCAAAAAATAACTTTGCAGGGAATACAAGCGACGCGTCCTCAAAGCCACTCCAGAAGAGCTGGTGAAATTGTTTTCTGGGGGGATATAATGAGAGGGTTTTAGATTGGCCTTAATAACAGATAGCAGAGGTAGGGGCATAAAAGGTCTAGCGCGGGCAGACAATGATGTGAGGAAGCTCTTAAAAACCAAATAACGTGTGCTGGGTTTCACTGCTTCCGCTGCTGGGGTTTTCATTGGGGCTAAATACAGGGCTTTGGACTCCTGTAAAACACAAACACACGCACAAAAATACACACACACAGGTCTCCTCGTGGGGTTGAGGTGTCTGCAGTCTATCAGGCGCATGCAATGCTGCTTGGTTTGTCTGTGTGTGGCGGGCAGGAGGGAGGTGTCTTGGGTGGGTGATGTTTTTGTTTTTCCGGTTGGAGGGAAGAGCAGTTTTACACTGGAGTGAGGACGTGTTTGCTCTGGATGGATGTACAGTACAGATGTGAACAATACAGTGGTGTATGAGTGTATAAGCGTTTGGTGTGTGAGAGAGCATGTATGTGTAGAGTGCGTCAGTGTTTCCCCTCAGCATTTTGGCCTGGCATGGTGAAGCAGCATTCAGACCCTGTGATTCTTATTGAACATGACAGTAACGCCAATGCTAATGTACGTCTTTTAGGCAGAGTGGCCCACCCTGTCTACCCAGTGGTATAGGGAAACACTGGTGTTAAAGTGCATGTACGTGTTTGTTACCTACCGAGAGAGGTGTTCCTGCCCATGTTGGGGATGGGGCTGGGGATGCGGCCCTTGCCCATGCCCGTAGGGCTGGTTTTGTTCCCGGAGAACAGACTCTGTGTTGGGGACGTCGGGGAGCGAAGAGCCTCTGTCTTGGGTCTGGCTGAGAGGTTCAATGGCTGTGTGGATCCCTCCTCCTGTTAGAAGAACCGATGTAACAGTGTTAATGGAAATCTATCAAAATGTTACTGAAAGAAGCCATTTTAACAAGTGATGGATCACTAAATTTGTTTGCTTTTGTGTGTGAGTGTGTGGCATTAGTATGCGGTCCTGTTTATAATTCATTGCCACTGAGAACTGATAATACCCTGTGGAGCTGGCCACTAGTATCCTCATTTTTGGTTAGTATCTCATGTATGGATACAGGGACGAGTGAGTGCATGACACACAGTCCTGCCAATGGCATGCAACAGGATGCATGAATATAAACATTGTAGGTTTCATTTCTTCCAAAGATCGGCTTTGAGAATGTTTTAGTAGGGAATCCTCTCAGGATCCCTTACATTCATTCCGTGACCCTGTGTGGGTGTCAGGACCCCGAGGCTGGGAAACATGGGCTTACAGCAAATATTTCTCCCAAAATCTACTTTTAGAGAGTCATTACTCTAACCTCCAGCCGTTGGCTTGAAAGGTGGCTGTGAAACTTAGTTTCAATTGGTCGCTTCGTTAACAGACAACAGCACATTCAGTCTGTTGAAATTAATTTACATTGGATTGGTAACAGTGACATGTTTTCTAGAAAGAAAAAAAGATATCAAAACATCCATAGGAACTTCTCACTCCTGCAACATTATCCATCCATGTACACAGTATGTTCAAAGTAATCGTTAATTCACCAGTATCTCTATTACTAAATACACTACGTCCGGAAAAGCTTTCAGTCATATAAAGTGTGATATAGACGCTGTGTATACAGCAATATTTTGGTGAACCTAAATGTGTCTGTTGTGAAAATGGGTTACCGTTGGAAGTGACCGAATTCAAGCTGACCACGGCCACTGATTTTCAATTTTGTCCAAAGTTTCCCTTGAAGTGCTTTCAGTGCTTTGATGCTCCTACTGACCGATCAGGATTTTTTGCCCCTCAGTTAATGAATTCCACAACTAACTTCTGTGACCTTGACAGGGAAAAAAGAGTTGGTGTGCACCTTCTTATTTAAACAATGGCGCCTTTGTTTGTGCAATTGCTCTATTTCCAGTCAAAGGTGCATGACCACATTGATCCACGTAAGGAATCCCTGGAAAAAGGAAAAGTAGTGACAAGAAGTAAACTCTTGCCCGTTAACACAGACTGTTGCTCTTGTGTTGGCAGCAAATGGTTAATGAACGTGGAGCTACTTTGGAGCTGAGCTTCAGCTGAAGGAGGTGTTGAGAAGGGAAGGAGTTTAGGACGACCTGGTGGAGGGAGGGAAGGGAGGTTAGGCTGCGGGTGGCATGCCAAAGTGGGGGATGGGCTGAGCATATGTGGGGGTTAGCAGAGGGTGGGGATATTGGAGGAGATTGGAGGGCACAGAACTACTGTTTGAGTGTGGTGAGCTCTGACGCCGGTCTATTGTGACGCCGGTTGCAGCTGTGCCCCACACACACACATGGCTTCCATTACTGCCTCGTCGTCGAGTAAGGATGAGGCATACGCTCTCTCCAGTGAAGGGGTCTGGGCTCCTGCCAAACAGCAGCATGCACCAGTGTCAGTTTGTGTATTTGCTCGTGTGAATCGGTGTGCGACTTAAGTAAGCTGTTTCTAATTGACGGTGAAGAGTACGGGGCCATGCGCAGATCCGTGCTTAAAAAACTTCCAGATTTCCAACCTCCCTCTCAGCTTTACTTGCACTCATCATCATCATCATCATCATTATCATTTTCCTTGTATGTTTTCCTATCGTTCATAATCTGAACTCACTCTTTCCTTTGTCCTATTATATCGTCTCACCTCAGGGAAAATTTTTCTGTATATATCCCTTGTACATTTGCTTAATTTGTTGTTAGTTGCTTTTTTCTTCAATGCAGTCCAACTTTCTCCATGTCCTGTTGTCTTTGCTGACTGCTTATTAGAACATCAACCTGTTTCCTGATCACAAATGTGTCCACATAGCTCTTGCATATCCTGCTGAATCACTTAAACAGCTCCGTGATTCGACATGAACCATTTTACAAAAACCATTTGCAGTGATGGGCTCACCTTAATCTGAGTGACAGGACTGGATGCTCGCTTCTCGCTCTTCAGGGCAGAGGGGGAAAGAGGACCAGAGGAGTTGGGAGCTTGCGGGAGGGGAGCCATCTTGGCTCCTGGTGAGATCTGCATGCTTGCCAGTTGGGCTGCATACAGCTGCTGCATACAGAGAAGAAACCAGCAAAACCGACAGGCTATTAACATTGCTCGCCAGCAGCTAGTCAGTGGCTTTCCTCTTTCATTCTCTCTCCTCTCTTCTTCTATGGGTGTGCGTCTGAGCCAAACACACACAGAACTCATATGGAAACAGATGTGCATGTACACACACACATACGTGCACATACGCACACAATCACACGCACACAAACACACGCACGCACGCACACACACACACACACACACACACACACACACACACACACACACACACACACACGCACACAAACAGACGCACACACACACAGACACACACACACACACACACACCTAGATCTGAATTTGACCGCAGTGTCCCCACACAAATGGAAGATTTGTTTGTGGGGGCAAGTATCTATCAGGCAGGCATTCCAGCAAAACATTTTCATTTTGAATTATCTACAATCCATCTCTGACAGTTATTCTTTCAACAGATGCTGGGAGCAGCTTGTACATCAATTTGCATCTAGAAATAAATCCAGATAATAGCTAAAGAAACTTCTGAATACTTTGCTTGAATCCTCTTTAAGTTTAATACTGACTATTGACATAATGGGATATCTATTACTCAGTTCTGCAAAAAATATGAGAGTGAACAGTAAGTAATGAAATAAGCTTTTCAGACAATGCCTGGCTCGGTATTGCTAAGAATAAGAGGCTGGTTTCCTTTATTTTTCATGTAACAATGTGAACCACAGTGGAAAAAAAGCCACATGGACCTTTTTTGATATCCTGGCAGTTTAACCTTTTTTTTAAGTCTTGGCTTTTCAGCACGGCTTAAATGGTAATAGTCAAATAAAATCAAATCAAATTAGAACTACAAACAAAACTTTATGAGTCCCAAAAACACTTGAGAACAATCTTGTCACATTTGGTTAGTCGTTGCATTACGAGTTCAGACAATTGAGTTTCTTCACTAACTTTAATCCAAAACAAAGAAAATAGTGTGCAATCACATTTAAATAGGTGTAGTCATATTACAGTTAAGTCTTGGGCATGTGAATCAATTGAAAAACACTTGAAAATAGTATAAAAATAATAGAAAACTTAAAAAAGAAGACTTGGAAAGTATAAGCCATCTGCCCTCTGGGTTGAGATGAGAACATTAAATGTAGCAAAAAAAAACTGTACCGATTTTCCATCCAAGGTACTTAACAAAAATCAAAGAATCAAATACTCGGCCCACAGTCCTGGGTCTTCTAAATCAAAGCTAGCTGGCCAGACAAACCGCTGCCTGAAACCACTGTCAACCCCTGTCTAAATGCATTGGAGTGTGAGTGCTGGAGTATCAAAGAGCCTGTCCTCAGGAAAACCACCCAGACGTGGCTGGCCTTCACTTAAGACTCCCTCCTCTCTTTCTTTTCTACTTTCCTACTTTCCTCTCATTTTTCATTGCTCTCACCTCATCTATACTCTCCCCCTCCTTCTATGTTTCTGTCTTTCCTTTGTCCTCCTCTCTTTTGATCTCCCTCTGACTCGCTTCCTTTTTCTTCTGTCTCTCAGTTTTGTTCCAGAGTCATTCTTCATATCTTCTCCCCCATCTCCATTTCCATTTCTGTTTCTTTCTCTCTCTCTCTCTCTCTCTCTCTGTTTTTACTCTCTGCCCCCTCAGCCTAAAAGGCCCCCAGTGTTGTGAGATCTGATTTCCCTGTAGTCAAAACTGCAAAGCGTCCTGGGACCAGAGATCCAAAAGCAAAGAGAGTGAAAAAGAGAGCGAGAGGGATAGAGAGGGTTGCGCTGCAGACACACGAGACCACCGTCGCTTCACCGCTGAAGCACCAGGCTCAGCGGTCGGGGCCAGAGAAATTGGCTGGCCCTCTTTCCACTTCTCTCGGAGCGATATTAAACACAAACAGAAGGGGCCTCGCCGTAGAAACAAAGCCCTGATGTCACGCCGCTTATTTTCCTTGGAAGGCACCGTGAGCGCCCGGGCCAACCCCTGGCGATATGAGATCCCCGTAAGAATGTGCCTTGAATGGCTGGTGGTGAGGCCTCTCGCGTCAATCAAGACGACCACAGAGTTACTTCTGGTGATGCCTGATATTCTTACAGCTCTGAGGGGAGCAGGAGCTTGGGCACACACACGAGTCTTTGAGGTAAAACACACAGTTGAGATCTCACACCCGCGCCTGCACAAACACACACACACACAGACTGGGTATTTTTGTGCAAACACACCCACGGCTATTGTGCTGTTAGCAGCGATTCCGTCAGCAAAGACAAGGGAACTGTTGAACAAACAGAAGGCTGAAAATAAGAGCTTTTACCTATTTTTTTCCCTCTGTTTCTTAAAGACACTCGGAGATTGATTGGTGACTGGGGAAAGCAATGTGCAGCGTAAACAACCCCTACTAAGAGTGCTTGCCATTCAGTCAATCCCCAAGGGGAGACAATGCCGCAATTTCCTAAATTACAAATTGACGAAGTGGGCCAGTACAATCTGACTGGCCTTTGGCTGTTAGTGCTAATTTGACTGAAATCCAAATGATTAGTCTGTCATTTTTGATCCTCCTGATCACCAGCAGGGTTTTTGAAATAGCCTTGGCCTACTTTGGTGTAATCCCTAAGAAAGCAAAGAGAAGGTGATGTTGTTGTGGTCTGGGTGTGGGCAGCACTGTCTGGACCATGTATTGTAGCCTGCCAACAGCCTCCTGTGTGCTCAGACCAGCCTGTCCCATTAAGCCTGAGTGGAGAATCCCTTTAGCTGGCCTCTTTTAGTGTTGAGCTGCTATCGATCTCAGGATTACACAAAACAAATGAGGTTTTGTCTTTTTCAGCAGGTTTGCAGGGGAGGAGGAAGAGGAAGAGGGTGAAATAGATCGACTGCCACTAAGCTGGCCCACACAGAGGATGGAGGGTGAATGTTGTACTGGGTAAGCTGTGTCCAAGACACTGAAAAAGATACACAGAGGAGAAGGCTGCATAAAGACAACCATTATCTCATTTCCAGTTCTTTCTTTTCTTGGAGCGAATGCTCAGTTTTTTAAGTCAAGAAAAACCAAATCTGATTGCCTTCCAATCATTGTCCTCTTTTTATGATGAAGAAAGCCATTCTGGCCTAATTAGTGTATGTTGGCAATGAGGACAGAAACCCTGACTCTGGGGCACAAAAGTTTGATCCTCACCTTTGTCTCCATGCCTTAGACACAGAAAAAGAAAGTGGCGGAACACAGAGACAGACAGTGAGAGATGTCTTATGATTTCAACAAGAATGTCTGCTAAGCAACTGTATTTCCCTCGCATTAGCCGCGCACAAAGGGGGCCTTTCTTCAGCAGGAATCCACTGTTTGTGAAGGGGTCTACTCCGAGGCTCTGGAAACAATTGGCCTGATCAAGTTCCCACGCCGATAGCACGACATTTGTTCTATCAAAATTGTTAGGTCAGGTCATGATGGGTCATGCACAATGGGGCAGCTATTGCCAAGTATCTCTGTTATCCTCCTTTTCATTTGATTTTGTTTTCTTCAGTTGATTAAGGCATAAACCAATTAAATTATCAACTCTTGCAGAGACTTTCTGAACCTTTACTGCTTTGTCCAGTGATTTTGAGAAACGGCAGCTTGTGCAGGTTCATTTTCACTGCTTGAGAATATGCTCTTTCTGTATGCCACTTTATGCCTGCTTGACCATCAGTGCCAGCCAGCTGTCTGAAAGAGTCCCTACAGGGCTCAACATTAAAACATCTGGAGCAGTCTGGCTACAACATCTGTCCATCCTGTACTGAGCACAGATCTGGCATAAAAGGGTCTGATACCAGCTGGTGTGTACTTGACTGCAGTATGCAGCAGAGGAGATTGCTAAAATAGAACTAACACGGCATAAATGTGTATTTACAATGCTTTTTTATAGAGTAATGCACAATTTCACACACTGGAGTTTAGGCCATTGTGAAGTGAAGTGTAACTGAGACTAATAAAAAATACTTAAAAACAGACAAGATCTCACTGTGTGTACTGGACTGCCATGCCAGGACATTACAGTAGGGCCTTGTTTAAATCCCCGTTGACTGACTCACCAAAAAGGCACAGTCATTTGCTATAAACACACTCCATTGATTACGAATTATGGTCAACAACTCATTGATGATTGCAACTACAAAAAATTAAAGTTTACCTCACCCTGTAATACACACTCCTTATTGCGTTCTGAAAGTGCTTGTCCTTCACACGTCACCAGCATAGCAAGAAACAGACAGCACAGAGTCAAGGGGCCAAGCCAAGGCCCAAGGCAAAGGCTCGAGACAGTTTTCATGCAAGAAAAAGAAGTGATGAGTAAAGACAAAAGAAGTTAGCAGAGGTATGCTAGTGAGGCTCCGGGTGAAAAAAACATCCACTCTCAATCATTGTGAGAAAACGGGTTTTCAATGCTGTCGTTGTGCCTCACCTCTCAAAGGCAGAGCCCATAAAGAAAGCAGAGCCAGAGCGGAGAAAGAAAGAGAGAGAGAGAGAGAGAGAGCCGCTGTGGCACTACAGCGTAACCGCAATGGCTACATGCAGGCCAAAGGGCTTAAGATAGTGCAGGATGAAGAGAAATAAATGTTTCTGTTCTGCTCATCAGATTTGTTATATTTGTCACACCAGGATCACATTAGTTCAGGGTTTCCTACAGCATTTCATAGCAGATCTGGAAATAAAGAAACGATAACACTCAGATACACGAGCAGAGGTGCTACATCACACAGCAAAGCCAATGCCTGCGATGAGTTAGGCTACCTTTTGGACAACTATACGGTAACTAAATTGATCGTGAGACGATATGCGTCAGGAGCTGTCAGACTCGACCCTGCTGTCACATTGTACATGGTAATTAATCAAAGCAATATGCTCCAACGTTGGGAGATGTGAAGGCAAATGGCTAAATTATTTAAAAAAAAACAAAAAAAACAAGCAGCTCGCATACACAGCAAAGGCACTCGAAATGATGCAACCCATGTAGTATGAGGGGTCAAGGTGACGTGTCAAAATGATGCTAAATCATATCGGGGTCAAAAAAGTAGGTATTTAACGGAAGGCTGTTGGACTGGAGAGCAGTACACTACGCAGGTGATTTTATTGTGTCCATCCCATCGAAATGCTCTACTATTTGTTGCAACACTGCAAGCGCTACTGCACCATAGTACAAAAACTGCTGCCGGTACATTTCTGAGATGAAGATACACAACTAAACAAGTACAACTCGCAAATCTCGTCATGATTGCTTTTGGCGTAGGCATTGTTGTCAAAACAATGTCCAAACATGTGCTGGAAGCCAGCGCCTCCGTCTCACAAAAATTCCTTAGATAATCACCCTTTTTTTTTTTTCTCTCAGACACACTTCCCCATGCTCTCTGTCTTCCTCCTTTTCCCAGTCTCCTACTCGATTTCAGCCGACGCCGTGATGAGAGGCTTCCTCTTTCATTCAGGTTCCTCTCTGCCTCTAATTCTCCATGTCTAAGGCGGTGTTTAAATGTGAATGAGTTTGCATCTCCGACATTATTCATCCTCTTACCTCTCACTCACCGTATGGCTCTTTTGATAATTTCAAAGCCAAGAGGGGAGATAGGCTGCGCCAAGACTCCCATCCCCTCAGCGCAACACAGCGCTCTGCTAAGTCAATAGCCGCTAATGAGGGCCCCGATAAGCAAAAACCACAATACAAATTGAATAAACTGAGATAAGGATTCTTCCAACATCCAAAAGCCATTGCTACGGTAATGACTGGCATGATAGAGCAATATTGTTTGCCAGTGAAAAAGCTTTTGAGGGCTTTTGTTCTTTCCTCTGATAGTAGGTACAGCAGGAGGGGTGATGGAGTCGTGTTGTGAAATTCCAAACCGCCTTGTAAAGAGTAAAGATTTCATTTTTCTTTTCTTCTATTTTGTTTCACTTTTTTTTTTTTTTTTTCTTTGCAAATATGTTCTATGATAACCATTATGGATAAATTCTATCCTCCAACCACAGGTGTCAAGCAGCAATAAAATATTTGATGAATTGCCCGGGCCAGGTGTTGTGCTGGTGGGGCGGAATTCCTCTGTGATTCATCATAACAGCTTTTGTTCAACACAGCTGACAAGCAGCAGATAAGCAGACTAGCATGTTAACGTCAGCCTATAGAGTTTCATCTTTAACCAATGCGTCATGCTGTTTCATTGGAAAAAGTTAACTCTGTGCCATTTTACCCGTTTTATCTAGTTAGTTTAATTTTTCCTTTAGCTGTATTATTGTAGCTGAGCATGTGCCAATCACACAGTTTGGCCTTCCTTTCTTTGATTTTCCGTTGTTGAAGTCGGACCCTCTGTCATTGACGCTGGCTAATTGAACTGTGCGGCCATAATGGCTACCACTTTTTCCTTTTTTTTTATTGCAACTGTTGCCTGAGGTGCTTCCCAGGTAAAAGCCACCAGTCATGCTTCATGGTAGCCTCGGCCTCTAGATCCCACAGGCAAAATAGAAAAGGTTTCATGCAGCACGTATACATTAAATCACTATTGTGCTGTTTGAGTCAGCAAAGGATAGGGAGGATTAAGAAGTCTTTTATTTTATGAAACTATTGCTATTTTTCCCCCACTTGAACTCAGGGTGGGGTTAGAATGAATTCAGTTTGCCAATGTTCCTTATCTTGACTGTCTTTCCTATTTATCATCCCACTTCTGTACAACTGTCTCGGGTCCTGGCCTGCTGGTTACACCCTCAGGATTAGAGTCATATGTACTTTGTACATGTGTACAAACTGTCGCTCTTATAGCTTTGTCTTTGTTCCCGCTGCTGTTCCGAAACTTCGTCTCTGCAGCAGATGTTTATTTGGTTGTGAAACGCTCTCAAGTTATCAGAAGATATATTGAAGAGGCACTTCTTTAGTTTGCTTTGCTGGCCTTAACTCTGACAGTCTCCAACTCCTAAATTATATTATCACTTTTCTTTTCTTTTTTTTTACAACAAAATGAGAACAAAAGCGTAAGGTTGACAAAACATTTCCTTTTGTTTTGGTTTAAGGAAAACTATTTCGGCTCCACTAAGAGTTATGTCTTTGACAACAAAAGCAATTTGTGGTTGTATTCATGACTAAATGTGAAGCTGGTTTTGCCAAAAAGATTAAAAAGTCACTAATTTACTGAGTACAAAGCTTTCATGAGCTGTGAAGTGAATCCAGGTGAAACTGCAGCATATCTCACACACAAAATAGACACATGCCGAAAAAATCCACACCCTTACTTTTCACCACTTCATTGTCAAACTGTCTTTTTCTGGTCTTGTTTGAAACGTGATCCTTTTGTGGTAGGAAGACATTACTCACTCTTTTTGTGCAATTTCATTTAAAGGGTCAGTTCACGCCATATATATATGAATCCTCTAGTGGCATCTATACATTCAAAGAGTTTTGGTTTTCTTAAGATGCAGTGCTGATTCTGATGACATTTCAGGAGACCAGGTGTTTTTTGTCTTACCTGTAGTTGTAACGGGCTGAGTCCAGATGCCGCTGCAGCTGCCATTGTAGATGGAATGAACTGCATGGGGTAATTCTCACCTGCTGAACAACGAAAACAACACATATTGTTGAGCGAGCTGGGGGCAGATTACTGCACAAGAACTAACCTGTTTTTTTTACCGTCAGCCAGCCTCTGTCTGTCTGTCGCTCTATCTCGCTCTTTGTCTCCTTCCTTGTTCCCCTCATGTTTTTATTCATGTCAAATGAGACACGAAGGGTCACAAGTATTTTATTCGAAGGTTAATAATGATAAAGTTCAAATCCAGAGCTCCCTCGTTGGGATGCACTCATAAACTCATATATGAGTACCGTGTATAACCCCTACTGTTTGTCCCTAAAAGGCTTTCCATGTCCAAGCCTTTGTTGAAAACAGGCCAAAGTGAACAATAATGGCTTTTTAATCCTTTCCTTCATTTCTGCCTTCCCTTGCACCCTCGTGGGAACGTATGCTCACGCAGTAGGAATAAACATGGATTATTTTGTATGAAGTATGGCGGGGTCAGTGCTGTGCGACGTCAGGCAGGCACCTGGAGGAATGCATGGAAGAAAGGAATGTGTGAAGGACGAGGAGAGAGCAGGAGAGCAGGTGGTACAGAGGATCCTGCAGTACCAAGACTGTACTTGAAGTGTCTGTTTCTGTGCGTTGGTGTGTCTTCAAGGGTGAACGTTTCAGCCTTGTGGTCTGCTGAAACGTGCAACATTCCCACCTTCCTTTGTGTTTTGTGTGTGTTTTTGGGAATGCATGTGATTTGTCTGTCTGCATCACAATCAGGTGTCCATTGTTGGGTCAGTGAGTACCAGGACAACATGCTTGAGAGTGTCTGCATGTGCGTGTGTGTGTTTGCGCGTGTGTGTGTGTGCGTGTGAATGTGTGTGTGTGTGGGTGGGTGTGTGTGAGAAAGTGTGAAATTCCATGTTGCAGATGTGTTGTGCAACTGACATGTTTTCAGCATGCCATAAAAGAGACATTCCAGTCCTAGCTGTATCCGATGTATTGTAGACGTGAAAAAGCAGGGCTTGTAAATCTCTCCGCTCATTTCCAGAACATTCCTCACCTGACACACCTCATTAACATAGACTGGGATCCCAGTGTTTGTGTGCATGTGTGTCTGTCTAAGAGGGAGACAGAGAGAGAGAGAGAGAGAGAACCTGCTGTTTCTTTTCTAGTTGACAAGAGAGTCAAAGGGATTTTGTTTGAGGGGGGTGAATGTTTATCAAGAAAACATACATTTCCTTAACACTCACCGGTGTGTAGTCTGTCTTGGGCAATTGTTCGCTGTGCATATGTGTTTGTGTGTGTGTGACTGCATGCGTGTGTGTGTACCTGGCTTGTAGGACATGCCCGGTGGGAAGAGGAAGCCTTGCTGTGCAGCAGCGGCAGCAGCCAAGGACCGCTGGTCGTGAGGAAACACTGGGATCATCAGAGGAGGCATGTGACCCTGGACCTGAGAGAGAGACAGACAGAATCATGGAGAGAGAGAAAGAGACATGTTTGCAGTCTTTATGTAAGACGTGTCACAAAAATGGGGAAGGGTAAAGGAAAAAGCCTTCGACGCACACACAACTGCTCCTATCTACACAAATGCGGCAAAGGTGCACAACAAACACACACACACACACACACACACACACACACACACACACACACACACACACACACACACACACACACACACACACACACACATGAACATCACAAAAACACTAGCAACAGCAAAGCAGAGACAAAAAAGACAAAACCAGTTAAAAAAAAACAGGGTGAAAAATGGAAAATGCCTATGGAAAAAATTGAAGGATGGAAAGGTGGAAAAGAAGGACTGTCAGATAATGAGATAAAAGAAATAGAGAAAAGATGGAGGAGGAAAAGAAAGCAAAAGACTTAAGGAAAGTCAAAAAGAGAAAAGAAGGAAAGAAGCAAAGAGGAAAGAAAGAATAATTGAAAAGGAAAAATGAATGAAAAGTGAATAGACATAAAGAGGGAAAGATAAGAAAATTCAAGGGGAGTAAAGAGAAAAGGAAAAATGAATGAAGGAGGCAAAGAGAAAAAAATTATAATGAAGATGGCAAGAAAATAGAGAAGGAACCAGACAAGAAAGAATGAAGACAGAAACATAATAAAGTACAAAAATTTACACACACGCATGAACTAAACCATTGAATGACTCAAAGAATTAAATAATCAGCAGGGTTGAAGAGATGAAGTTAAAGAGCAGAGACCAAACAACAAATAAAGATGGACATTCTTGAGAGACAAGTGTAAAAATGTGAAGCAAACTGCCTTTAAAAACAACAGAGGGGCTAACAGCTGCCTTTCATGTCGGCTTGAAAGACTCTTAAAAACTGTGGGTTCCAATGAGTTAAGGCGCTTTGGGCTTGAACCGAAGAGAGCATATCAAAGATGAGCCTGCGGGAATCTATTAAGGCTGGCTGTCTTAACCGGCAGACTGCCTCACTCTCTTCCCTTCCATCTCTCTCTTCATCTCGCCCTCTTCTCTCCTTTTCTGTAGCTTTTCCCGTGTTGTAAAAATTGTTTGTCTCTCTCTCATTCTGTCTCTCTTCTGCTCTCTGCTTGCTGTTTTCTCTCTTCTCGTTCGTTAAGTTCCCGTCTGAAATTTGGGCAGTTGTTTCAGATGTTCAAAAGGTGTTAAAGTTTTTAAAAATTAAATGCAAATGAGGTGGTGCTTTGGTGTTTTGGGTTAAAGAGAGGACACACTGTCAGCTGACAAAACTCTCACTTTTCAAATTAATTATATAGAAAAATGTAATAGATAACGTTAGTATGTTTAGTAAAGTTATGTAACTGTTGGAACTACAACCGTCTATCGCTTCCTCCTCCCCGGTCTCCCTTTTTCCTGTTGTGTCTCTTGCACTTTAGCTTTGCATTTTGTTTATGTTTCAGACTAGTTAAGATTAATCTCTCACTTCCTGCTCTGTGTTTTATCCATTCTGAGGAGCCGACCAAATGTTACCGCTTCAGAAAAAGCTTCTCTAAACCTCTGGATTGTTCAGTTCTTCAGTCCTCTTTCTTTCTTTATCCACTCCTTATTTCTCCTCGTCTGAGATGAACGCTGGTTGACACCTCCCTCCTTCTCTCTCCATTTCCTTCCTCCGTTCAATGCCGTCTACCTCCATTCATCTCCTTTACTACCAATTCATTAACCACATGCTCCCCCTCCCACTGTCCTCCTGGGACAGTTCATCATTAGTGCCCAAATTTATGCATTCAGCGTGCTGTGCGGTTACAGTATTTCTCTGCATTTGTACTGCGTTGCTGAATTAGTTGAGGAAGATGACCGTCGTCTGGGATGTTCATGGTTTGCGTGAGGCAGGGTGAAAGGGTTTGTGATAGGGAGGTTCAAAGAGCATGACTAAATAGGGAGAGAAAGATGAACGGGACCTTGACTTGTGCGTGTTTGCCGAGGGGCTGAAATAATTGGTTGATCAACAAGAAGATCAACAGAAAATTAATTACAATAATTAATCGTGTAAAGCATTTAGCAAGCAAAAAGCATTTGCTGATTCCAGCTTCTCAAATGTGAGGATTTAAATCACTGTAAATTGAGTATCTTTGGGTTTTGGACTGTTGGTCGGACAAAACAAGCAACTTAAAGATTTGCCTTTGCGGTCTGGGAACTTGCGATGGGCTTTTTTTCATTATTTTTTGACATTCGATAGATGTTTGATAAAACATAAGTGACAGATCCGAAAACACAATTGCAATCCTAGTGTGCAACCCAGTCAGAAAACAGAACCTCAATATCAGACGATCTCTAGGAAACTCCACAATCACACTCAGTGACAACTTCTTTAAATGTCCGGTTTCAACATCTTTCTATATTTCTTCCATTCATACAATATTCTCTCTTGGAAATTACAGTACGGTTATCTAAAGCTGCCTGGTTTAGGTAAGAGAAACATCAAGATCATTGTTAAATATTTCAAAAAGCCAGATGTAGATGTTTAGGCTTTTTATTAAGTGCAGATTTCCATCTACTGCCGCTACCTCCACGTTCCTATATTTCAAGGGCTACAGTAAATCAAACGATGCAAGACATTCTGTGTGTTCGACACTTACTGGATATAAATCATGTAACCACAAACTTACCCAGTATGAATACAACTGTTTTTATGTTCTGTCCTTGTGAGAACAAATTTGATGTTTCTTTCTTTTTTGGGAGGAGGGGGAGGCTGATATTTTGTGAAATCAAATTATTGGACTGTAGTTTTAGATTGTGGCTAAAAAAAAAAAAAAAAAAAAAAAAAAACTAATGCAATAAACTGAAATCCCTCAAAAAAAAAAAAAAAAAAAAACATGTGTAAGTGTACCCATGGTCTTGTCTTGTACTTCTGTCTTTATGAGGACCAATCAGAGTTTTGGTCCTTAAGGGTCTGGTTTTGGACGTTTTTAGAAATTTTGGTTTGTCTCCACTTCATTAAAGGGCTGTTTGAGGCTTATGACTTGGTTTTAGGGTCAAGTTTAAAATTAGGGTTGTGACGTGTGCTCATGTCTCTGCCCACAACGACGCATAAAACATACGTATCATCCACAGTTTGCTTTGTTCGGTGAGCGTGCAGTCACACATGCTCATCACCTGACCAGCTCTTCAAACAACATTGTTTAGGTCATGCTCCTTAAAAGCCAGATAGTTCGGGATGCCCTCATCACACACACACAGACACACAATGGAAGTTTACAGCACTTTTGGGGCATTCCCATATAGACACACAGACAAATGTCCTGACGTCTTGTGACATGCCGAAAAGAGAATGAAGAGAGAAGAAAAACGAGTCTGTGTCCGAATGGCTAAAAGAAAGAAGAAGAAGAGAGAAGGGGTGTGGGGTGGGGGTTATAGAGTGGGACAAAATGCTCCCATTCATTGTATTCCTCTGGGAACACTGGGACTGACTGGGGCTGCTTCACTAGCGCAAACACACAAAGATCTCCTTTTACCGCTGGGGGGGGGGGGGTCTGGATGAATGGACTGGGGAAGGTGCTGCTGCTGGGGCCCCGCTCTGCTCAGACCCTAAGAAAACACAAGGCCCCCTTCCTCTAACTGCCCACCAGACAGATCGCATACACACCTAGGGACAAGGAACATGTGTACACGCGCAGACACACACTCAGGATTAATGGTCGTCTTGTGTACGGGCAGCGGGGTTAGAGGGCAATGAGTACGTATGTGGTGTGTCTGTATGTTGCTGTGTTTGAGAAGGAGAGGAGAAAAAGAAAGAAATGTCTAGTTGTGCAGTTGGCAGGTATGCACACATGTGGTCGTGAATGAGTGTATCCCTTGATTTTGTCCATCGCTTCACTTGAGGCAACAATCTGCAAGTTCATACAGGTAACTTCTGTTTCGTCTCTGTGGCCACTGAAAAACAAATCAGCCCAGGACATTTGTTATTCTAGTGACTTGTTGTTTGATTACAGCCTAAAATGAAAAAATAGAGAAAGAATACAGCATAAATACATAAATGACATCCCAATTACAATAATTGCAAGGCCAAAAACATTATGGTGTCAGATACACTTTCTAAACTTACAGGGGATCTCTGCACAGAAACGTCACAGTGATGATGCCAACAAAATCTCACTGGTTTTTCCAAAGTTTGGATATTCCGATTAGTTCTCCTCATCATTGCAAGAACCCTTTAATCAACTGCTATTGCCACCTGAACCTTACATCAGCCAGGTTTCATGGCTTACTTATGTAAAAGACCAGAATATGTATTATAAACTAATGAGCCATTAAAAGATATGATGATATTTAGTATCAGAACTTAATCAAATAATTCAATATGATGGGAACTGGACTATAGTGCCGCAAACAAGTTCAGTCGTAGGTGGTTTTTAACCACTTTCTAACCACTTGTGGCTCATTGTTTTAGTTCTCCAGCCTGTATGTAACCCGTGTAGCTGAATCTCACTGATCTCATATAAAACTACAAGCAGCTGTTTGCAGCGAACAAGCCCAAACAAGGCAAACACGCAACCTACAGTAGCTACAGAAGAAAGTATCTAGCTAGCTGAAAATATATTTGTTTCCCCAGGAGCTGGTGGAACAAAACATCAGCATAAAACACGTGAAAATATATACCTATGAAGCGTCTGTTTGCTAATATATTGGCCATAGCAACTGGATAAGCTAATGCTATACCAGGGCTGAGGTCTTTTAGCTTGTTTTAGTGTCTCTCTGCCCCCTAGTGGCCAGAATTTGCTTAATGCAGCTTAAAGAACACAATATACCTTTAAATGATTACAATGGCCATGTGAGCACAGCGAAGACACTAGAGGTGATTTTAATTCAAGCAAATTTCTCTTCTTTTTTCTATAGGCTAACACACAGGAGTGACTGCCATTGTAAAGTCAAGAGGTAGCCATTCTCCATAGTTTGATGAGTCCAATCGACGTTATGGGCTTTCAGTGGCTTTCCGAGTCATTGTGTCTGAAGGTGTATTTGCTGACGTGGGAGCTGTCTGTCTATCTAGTGGCCATTTGCGCGCTCCATTAGTTCTTATGCATGTGTGTAGGTGTGTATCTGTGCGTGTGCCTGTGTGTGGATTGTTGTGTTTGCGCCTGTTTGTCCAAACCTCACCTAACGTCAGCGCTTTACTGACGAGAAAAAAAAAAACCTCGAGTCTTTGCTTCCGACTGTGATGAAACAAGGAATTTACAGAGGAGAGGGCGTTAAAGTAGTTTATCTGCAAGACTTCTGGGATTATGAATCTATCATGACTCATTAAAAAACGTCAGAATTTCCTACATTTGAAACTCGTTTAACTGTTACACAATGCTAGCTCTGTGTCAAAAACTTAAATTAAGAACGCTGGTCAAAACCTATATTTACTTAAAATTAGTCACAACGTAAACAACAAAAAACAGTCAGCTAATGGTGTCTCAGAGGGAGGCAGTATACTGTAATCATGGAACAGGCTGTTGACTACATCATCCACAGAGGAAAAAAATACAACAGGATTAAACGGAAAAAATAAAAACAATAAGAAAACAACACTCAGGGGGACAAGGACTCAAAGAGAAAAGAGGAGGGCAGGCAAAGGAGGATACAGAGGAGTTATAAATGAAGAACAGAGAGAGGGAGGAGGAGGAGGAGTGCGGCTTTGCAGTCATTAATTAGCCCGTTAGCTAGGGCCCGGGCGGTGCGGTTAGAGCCTGTGCCTTTGTGGGCCTGAAGGAAATGGGCCACATATGAGAGCCATTATAGGAACTGACTTAACAAAGACACATGCCTGTCAGCCACCAGGCAGGGCTGGGCCGCTCTGCCTACGGCACACAAAGGACCCACCACCACTGCGTGTGTGAGTATGTGTGGGAGTTCACGTGTGCGTGAGTGTTTTGTTTTGTTTTTTTGTGTGTGTGTGTGTGTGTGTCAGTGGAATATATCTGAACTGTCCATATGTGCGTTTTTTTTTTAGTAACTTTTAGTTAATATCAAATGCCTATAATATGGTTTATGTGTCAGCTTGCATGCATGTATACAGATTTTATGTATGAACATCTGTTGTTTCTTCACATGGTTTTGTGTCTGCATGTGTGCCTGTATCTGTGTGTGTGTGTGTGTGTGTGTGTGTGTGTGTGTGTGTGTGTGTGTGTGTGTGTGTGTGTGTGTGTGTGTAACCATATCTATGAGAATGGGGCCTTCGGAAGCGTTTCTTTAACCCATGGACATCCCCCGCTGGTTCTCCACACCATTTAAAACCACATGACAGGAAACCTGGGTCACTTTGAACTCCGCTCCCCCCAACAACACTGCACTGCACTCGCTGACAAACACACTGACACCATCCACGGACAAAGAGGAAAGAAGGAGCGTCTAGAGGCAGAAATGGAAAAATGGGCTAAAAACAGCATCCCACTGGATTTCCAGGTTTTATCATCTCCATTCATAAATCCGATACAGTGCTGATGTTGATCCAGAAAATTTTCAAAATTTATGTTAATAAGTCATAAAATATGTGCTATTTAATCACTGATGAATGGTTAACTTTATTTGCCTTGATGATGCAACAGACAGCACGTGTGCTGCACATCATGGAGTTGCAACTACTCCACTTCTCAAGCAAAAACTTTTTCTTGGTTTCTTATTTTTTCCATCTGGACAACATTTAGTGCTTCAAATTAAGATCTGAACAATAACCAGCACTTCTAAAAAGTGGTTTTACCACACTGAGGCCTATTCTTTTCAGCTAAAACGGTAGCATTTGGTCAGCTCCTCAGAGTATTGGCCTGAGAGGAGGCTCAGGTCTGGATTTGATAAGTGGAAACAGACCAGTGCAGCGCTGACTGTGTGTTTAAGGCCAACACACATCCGACACAGCGTAAACAGCCCGTACCCCAGTGACTAAGCCCTGGAGCTTAGCCATAATAATTCTAAACCTCTGTACAGTAGATAGACCATATGCTCCTTACTAAGCTGGGTTTGTTCGCCAGGAAATGCTATTGTTTCAAAAATAACTTAAATAACAAGAAGTTTGCACACACCCAGCTGGGATGTATATAATATTAAGAGTGTTTTTCAATTAAAGCAAATTCTTTGTTTTGGTCTCTTTTGTGCAATCATTTCTGTACCTTAACTAAATAGCAGATTTATGTCGTTCTGGCAAATTTGAATTAAGTCCAACATAGAAAATAAGTGTGAAACAAGAGAAACAGTGGAATAGGTTTCACCTGAATTTACAGCAGATGCTTCTGATAACACGCTGCTCTGAAGAGCTATTTTCTACATATCCCTTCATCCTCAAAACCAAATATGACACAGTATCCGTGCCTCACAGCGTGGAAGAGGATCCAAGTAGGGGCTGGTTTTTATGGTCTTGCTCTCCCCTGGGGCTCAGAGGCCTAATGAAGTCAAATCCGAGCTTTATTAAAATCCAAAGGTGGGGCCCCATAATAAAAAAAAAGAAAAAAAACAAGAAGAAGAGGGGGGGGCAAGCCCTCGTTAACTGCATCACACCTCCGGAGTAAGGGGAGATCCAAAGCTTGGGATCGACCGGGGGATACACAGGGTGTAGGATGAGACTGAACCTAGTCACAGTGGCAAGTGGATTCAGATTGTCTCACAAATTGATTTATTTCAGCAGCACTCCAACCACTTAAAAAAAATAAAAATAAACCAATGAAACACAAGCTGGCTAACTTCCCGCATAGCCATCAGCCACAGTGCGCAAATTTACCAGCATTTGTTTCACAGCTGGTGGTAATTTCTTGGTGAGTATGTATGTATATACAGGGCACGGATCATGAATCTCAGTGCATCAGGTGGCTCAGTGAAACAGATGTAGGAATGAGGGAAGGAAAAAAAAGAAATTTCAAAAAGAGAATCGCAGATAAACAAAACAGCCATGGATCCCTTTTTTTTATCCGCATGTGAATGTCTATTTGGGAAAAGATATATTGCCTAGGTTATCCTTTTTCTAGTCCAGAACATACTGTTTTTTCATTACCTTGTAATGGAGTAAGAGAGAAACAAGACACTGCAGAGCTCAGAGGAAAAACTGTACGTAAAGGCAAAATAAAGCATTTGATTGAAACAGACAGAGAGAGGAGTGCATGCAGGGGTGAAGAGAGGAAACACATGTTGATAAATAGACAACTGGCAGAAGACAGAGTAGGAGGAAGCCCAGAGGAGGCTGTAATATCGATTACTGAGTGATCAATGCAAAAGTAAATGGTTCAGCCATAACCAGGGCAATTACTGGGTCACCGTTGTATGTTTCTGTGTCTGCGAGTGCTTGTGTATCTGCATACCTTCGCATGAATGCAAGACTGCTGTGGTGTAACTGTCGTGCCTTTCAGTAGCAGGCACATCACAAAAGAAAAGGTCAGGACCTCTCATGTTATTGTCGTTTTCCAATCTCACGTGACTCAATAATAATGGAACCGGAGGAAAACAGACGCTTAGATCATCCAGACGGGGGGACAAAAAATCGGGGGAAGAAATGGGGGGAGTCTGCAGAGGGCGGGAGTAGTCAGTTCAAAAATGTGAGGAATGTACGAAAAAAGTCTGTGTGTATTTGTGAATGTGTGTGTGTGTGTGTGTGTGTGTGTGTGTGTGTGTGTGTGTGTGTGTGTGTGCACGTGTGTGTGCGTGTGTGTGTGTGTGTGTGCGTGTGAAAGAGTGGGTATATAGGAAGTTGTGTCTGCCTACTAACCTGGATCTGTTGTTGGAGAATGTTTATCTTTTGCTGCTGCTGCAGGAGCTGCTGCTGCTGTCTGGCGATCTGCACACACACAATGGGATGGAGAGAAAATGACAGTTAATAAGACAACAAGATGCATTATTCGTATATAATGTTTTCCATAATTCTTATGGGACAGAATGAGGTGGGCTCAAAATGTTTTCTTATTCTGGAAAATTGCTGTTTATTTTTCCCTTACTATTTTTTTTAAAAGAATTTGCTTTACAGTATCAATAAGAGAAAGGACGCACGCACACTGAACTAATGGCCCCATTTAATCCTTTTTTTTACCAGAGCTATGATGTTTTGACAGTAAATGTTTATCAGGTATGCTCCACAAGTGACCAAGAAGGTTGTTGCAGCATTAAAATCAAATTCAAATATATACTTTGGAGCCCAGAGACTGTGCTGACCAGTTAATGCTTTTTCATTGTGTTGATAAACCCTGCTGATCTGTGGTGAGCAGCATGTTAATGCTCAAAAAGAAACAACGTCTGGATTCCAACCAATTTGCTTCAAAAACTGGGTAATCTTTAGTAAACACTGGTAAAAACAGAAACACTGAGTTTTGGCATTGAATGAGGGCGCATGAAAAACTAGAGCAGAATGTGAAAACGCTCATCAATGAAGGTGAAAATGCTCAAGACCAATGAAAACAAAACAAAAAAAACAAACGAAGAAACAGGGAGGTGGAGAAAAAAGTTAGCCGTCATGCTACGTTCAAGATCATAATCAGGATATATCTGACCTCCAAAGGCAGCAGGGAAAGTGTGGCAACCAGAGCCTGAAATACAGCGTCGAAAACTGCCAATGAGGTCAAAAATGCCTTGAATGCGGTACAGTAAATCGGAAAAGAGGTACAGCGGCACTGAGTGTTTGACCTTCAGGTTATTATCTCAAAGGGCCTCAGCCAAGTGTGATGGATGGTGCAGCTAATTCATGCTATCAGCAGTTCGGAAAGTTCCTGAACAAATCTCTTAACTGACAGTGAATCTGTGAGATTGACATGTTTACTAGGCCAACCAACGATATCCAGTATGCCTGCCCCCCCCCACACACACACACACACACACACACACGACCATCAACACTCATCAAGGGTATTTCTTCCTCTGTTGTTTTGATGTGAGATTTTCTTATAAAAAAAAACAAACAAACATCTGAACTCGAATTTTAAAGGGTTGAGTCTCATCCAGTGACGGGCAGCTGGGAACGGCCAGTCATGTGAAGGTAAAACCCTTAAAGGGGCAGCACGTTCAACTACTTGGTCCTGCCCACTCGGAGCCAGAAAAGTAAAGCAGCTGCCTCTCTTTTTTCTTGAGGAGTCGTTTAGTATATTTATTCTGAAATGTAATTACAGGCTGCTGAATGGGAGGCGGCGCCCCATTTGCACACATGTCATATTTCATTAAAGGCAGATTTCTCAGGGTTTGTCTGTAGGGCATTATCCTATCAAGTCTCAACAGCCAAATGACTGGCTGATATTGGAATCTGTCTTTCTTTTCACTCTCTCCATCTTCCCGGTTCTTTTGTGAAGCTGTGAAAGGTGGAATGTGTTGTGATGGGAGATGTGGACTTGTCCGAACAGAGCCTGTCGTAGGCCGACCTACAGTAACGTGTTGGCAGAGAGTGAAAACAAAGAGCAGCTCGCCTAAACGCCTCTCTGCTTGGGCTCTCTCTCATTCTCCTCCTCTGTCACATGCCATTATTTCTTATCTCTGTCTGACACCTGAAGACACGCATCAGCTGCAGTAACTTTTGCCACGGCTTTTGAACCCACGCACAGGCGTACACGTATTTTAAATAAAATTTTGTTTCTCCTTCACAACTCGGGTTGTATTGTGGAAATTTTGCCCATCGTTACTTTCGTTTATGATGACGTTTCATCGACCAACTTCACCAGGAAGGCGGCAACATCACTAGAACAAAGTCTAACAAGGGAAGCGATATGAGAGGTCAGGCAACCTCCCAGGCTAAACACGCAGTTTAACCATATTATCTAAATACAAAGGCCCATGTGACAAATCTAAGGGACACAGGATGATTACCGGTGTACCAAAAAGGAAAAAAGAAAATTTCCAACACAAAATTATGTTTATTTATCAGCGATTTATCGAATATTTTCTTTTCTTTCTTGCTAGGTAGGGTATAGTTTCGTCTCCTTCGGTCTCTGAAACTTGTAAAAAAAACAGTCTAAGAAGAGAGCATCGATCAAAGACAAAGAATTTCTGCAGAACCTAATGGCCATTAAAAAAGACAGAAGGGGCTGGAAACTTGAATATCTGCCTTTGTCTCTATCTGTCTATAAATAAATGTGTCTGATCGTCCGATTGAACGTGTTTTTTTGCCCTGTTGGACTCACTTTTAGTGATGTCATCGTATCCCCTAATCTCAGCCGTCAGGTCAGTGAGTAAAACGTCACCAAGACTGAAAGGACTAAAGGAAAGGAATTTATGAGCTATTAAGGCATCTTGATCTCTTCAACTTATAAGAAACTGACATCTGTCACTCACACACTCACCTGCCACTTAATGTACTCTATACAGCTACTTTTATTACTATCATACCACATATCAATGAAAAAAAAAAAAAATCCATTCACTCAAACCACATACAGCTGCTATAAGGCTTGTCTGACTATAAGGCTCCTGTTTTTTTTTGTGTCTTTGAACATCTACTTCAGATTATACAACATACACCAACGCCACCCCAACACATTCACATACACACACACACATCCTCCAGCCCTCCCTACCTGCTCCTGCTGCTGCCTGGCCAGCTCCATCTGTTGTCTCTGCTTCTCCAGCTGTGAGGCGGCCATCTTTTTCTGCTCGTCATGGGCAGCAAGGAGCTGCTCCCTCAGATTGATCAGCTGACCGATCATGGTGGAAAGCTGGCGCTCCTTCTCCTCCAGGGACTCTGGCGTACCTGGACAGGAGATTAGGATGTGTTACAGTTTTTGACATTGATAACATGGTACGTCAGCGAGCAGTGGTAGTAGTTGTTGAAAATAAAAGTATGAATGACGATGGATGGTCTACAGCCGGAATTAAATAAAATTATTGTTGATCCATGGACAGAGCGGGGCCTTAACAATGCATGGATGGGGTGTTCAGGTCCTACTCAGTACAGGCAGAAAATCACCACAAAATCGCACTTGTTCTGTTAATGCGATTGTTGACGGAATCAAAAATGGATTTTACACTCAAACCCTCTTCAAGCACCAAACGGCACGAAGAAGTCCGGTCCATGGTGATGTTCAAGGTGTAACGGTCATGACTGCAACAAACTTTTCTTCTATGGGCTTGAGTTACTCTGGAACTTTTTCATTCACATAAAATCCCCTTACCGAAGCAACTTCAACAAATGCCTGCACAGACCATAAAGAAAGAGATATTCACGTGTGTTTGGCCAACACAAACTACAAACCCTCATTCCCAAATTCCCATAAATCATCTGGCGTGTAGTTACATCTTACTACTTATTATCTTCTGCCTTGTCTCCACATGCCATCAGTGTTTATCACTTAGTGTCTGCTCCCAAAAACAATAAAATCAGTTTGACTTAACCTTTTAAAATAAGTAGCTGTCACGGGTTTGTCAGGTTTATGATTTAGACATTCTTTGGAGGTTTTAGTCAGGAAGAGTGCCCAACACCAGTAAGACTCCTTTTAGATACTGTAACTAGATTACATCGAAGTTTCACAACAGGCAGGGATAGCAATGCCAACATCTTCCTTTTATTTCCAGCCAGTTAAATAGAAAAACTGTTTTTGTATTAATTTATGTTCACCATACATCTTTGAAAAAGACAACCACTTTTACTTTTTCATCAGCATCGCCTCACATAATTTCATCAAGATCTCTAGTATGTTGTGGGCCTTTGATCACCATACTGTGTATTTAGAAGTGTGCTGGATTTTGTAAATGCAGCTCTTGTCAGATCGGTATCAGGTGTCAAATGTAAAACTCCCTACTACCTCTGTGCTCGTCACTCTCAAAGCCCTTCCCCTGTTTTTCTCACAGTCTCGAAATGCCACATTCCCTCCACACTTCAGTTCCGGCCACTTTTATCTCAACTGTTGGCCCTGGGGAGGGTGTACGCGTGGCGTCAGCAACAAGGGGGCTTCGCTGGGGATGCGCAACACGTGGAGGCTCACACATTGTTTGCCAACGTCCAGAAGTTTCTTCTGCATTGACAAGAAAACGACCCCCTCGCTAGGGTTCCCACTCATTAACCCATGAAGACTTCTGGGAGACAAGCTGGGAGAATTTATCATCTCCTCCTGTACAAACAGACATTTGCAGTTGAAATGCACCACAACCCGTACGTCAAAGCCTCAGCCGTGACTGACTCGCAACTGAAATAAGCAAGAAAAAAAAAAAACGTTTCAGTCAGAGACACTGTCAACAAAATGACCATTTATAGCAAATAGTTTGGCAGAAAAGGCTCGCAAAGCCTAAGCAGAAACGAGGACTGTGCTTGGGAACTAACCACCCTCAATACATATATGAACATAACATTTTAGTGAAGTCAACGATACCAAAGAACAAATAAGGGGGATGGTGAGGCGGCAGAGGTAGTGGCCAGTCGGCATGACTTCAGTGCTCTTCCTGATCTGATATAAATTGCTTAAAAAGTCTAACGTTGCTGCCTGTGCCTGGAAAATAGAAATATATGCTATTATTTTTGTCTGTGTTGCAACACAACCACATAACAAGCTGATCATGGCCCAGACAAAAAGCCCTGTTGCTTTTAAAATTCAAGTGGATTTGAGGGCTGGCTTTTAGCACTTTGAGTTGCATTTTGGTTTACAGTTTAGCCGTAAACATCTGTACACTGGAAAACTCTCTGTCCCTTTGCCCCGAAGCCATGTTGAATTGCTTGGTTTCTATTGTTGAGAGCTGCACAAAGGAAGGATAATTAATTTCTCCCACAACATCCGTTAGAGAAGCTATTCGCTGTCTGATGATGAAAACCCAGAAACCCTCTGGATAATTTTCCTGACCCTGAAGCTGCCGCTGTTGCTGCGGTTGTGTGTGCGATTCTTTTTTGTTTAGTGGATGTATACCAATCATGGCCACAATGTAGCAAATTTCTTGGTTTTCTTCTTATGTGAATGGGTACAAACACACATGCAAGTTCTTCTTCTTGTGGGAGTTTGTGTGCGTGTGTACATGTACATGGGACATGAACTTGCACACTTCCACACTTAAGTTTATCTTGTTTAGAAGTTCTCCCGCTTGTGTATGTGCATGTGTGTGTGTGTGTGTGTGTGTGTGTGTGTGTGTGTGTGTGTGTGTGTGTGTGTAAGGTCTTGCCCTGGGGCCATGTAGGGAGATTGCAGGGTGGCCCCAACACTACCTGCATACTAACAGAGTCTCCATTGTCGTCCTGTCAGGCCCCTATTGTACCCCAGACCCCCTCCAACTCCACACACACACACACACACACACACACACACACACACACACACAGAAATTACCCCTCAGCACCCCTGTATCAAAGGCAACATTCTCCTCTTCTTGTCTCTTTTTTTCATGCTTTCATTCTTTCTTTTTTCGGTTTTCCCCAAATGACCTCCCCATCAGTTTCTCTACTTCCAAGCCCAGATTCTCCTCTCCTCTCCTCTCCTCTCCTCGCCTCTCCTCGCCTCTCCTCTCATCTCATCTCCTCTCTCTACTCTTGACTTGCTCATCTATCTTCCCTTCTTCACTCCCATTATCAACGCTCCTCTTTCGTGTCTCTTCCCCTCCTTTCTCATCAGTTCTCTCAATCACCTCTTCCCCGTTTCCTCCCTTCTTCCCATCTCTCCGCCCATCTCTCATCTTATCACCAGTCTTCTCCTCCCTTGTTCTCTTGTTTTACTTTTTCATGCTCTCAAAGTCTCTTTGTCCAATTTAGTCTTGCAACACTGATGGATACTTTATAATCCCGTCATGTCTCAGAACACACACACACACAAACACAGAGACTTCTTCCTGTTTCCGCTACATTCTTTGCAGTGAAATAAAGCCTATTGTGTAATCGCAACAACTGCGATTACAACGCAGTGATTCATCTTTGTGGATTACGGGTTGTGCATTCCAAACGCGGGGCCTTGCGTTCCTTCGGCGCTTCTGGCACCAATAATCATCTCAGATGTTTTCCGTTTTCCATCCATCAGGATTATTCCCGACACCTGCTGAGGGCACCAGCCAAAACAGAAAGCCATTAAGTGTTTTCTCAGTCTGTTTGGATGATCGGGATGATCTGTCTCTTGACCAGGACCAGAGCACGATGTCAAAACTCTTACGTCTGCATGAGGTGTTTGTTAGTTGTTACTGCCTGGTCACACTTTTTTTTTTTATTGATGAGATTCAAATCCCGATTTTCTGTACTGTTTAAGTTTTCATCTCAAAATCTTTAACATGTATTAATATATCAAGTCATAAAATAGTATTGCCACAGCTGAAAATGTACTAAGAATGTGCAAGTACGTGTTTTGCACTTACTTGCACTTTAAGTGCAAACTATTTGAAGTGCAATTCATAAACCCATTCATACATGAGTAGGATTGTGCGCAATGTATTTTTAATAAAACTCCACATTTGTATTTTTTTTGCATTTTCTTTCTTTTCGTTTTTGTTTTTGCTTGGATTTTGCTTCTATTCTCTTCTTTGTCATTTTACTTTTGCAGAATTTTTGTAGTTTCCTCTTAATCAAAAGCCAGAAATGGAATATGAAAAGATTTTTAGAATACGTGATGATGTTGAACATAACATACTGTAGATGCATATTAGATTTATGTAATTTTATGAGTTGCATAAGAGTTGGTGGTGCTCTTTTACAGTAATTATGCATCCTCCCACAATACTTGTATAACACTGGCTGATTTATAGATTTTTTTACCAACTCCTTCAAAAATTCTCTTATACAACCTATCAGAAAGTTTTTATGCATCTAGATCTCACCCGAGTAAAGACACATGTTTGGTGTGAGGGAGGACAACGGCAGAGAGAAAATAAAGCACCACAGTTTTGTTAAGAAGAATATGTAAACACCTTGAGGCAGACCGGTTACAGCAGCAGAAGACCAAGTGGCTTTAACTCCTGTCAGCTGACAACATCATCGCAAAACTAAAGTGAAGTCTTAAAAATGTCACCTGGTTCCCACAGTTGCCCTGTTGGAGCTGCGCAGACGGCTGCCGTGGAAGAGTGTAGTCATTCTTGGCACACACCCAGATGTGTTTGAGTGCAGAACTTTGTGTATGAAGGAGGACATACTTGAAAAGCATGTATACTTACAAACCTTCCCAGGATAAGTCGCCCTAAAAATAACTGCGACTGAACAAATAGGTTCAGGTTGTTGTGTGAGGAGCCACAGAGCAACAGCTGAGTTCGTGTATTTAGGTCAGCCAGATCTGGCTTAATGTCAGCCATCAAGAAATAAAAGACTCTGACTCTTGAATTCAATCAGAGCGTTCTTTGGTCAGGACGCAGCTGGATGAACAGAGACATCTGTTGTGTGTGTGTGTGTGTGTGTGTGTGTGTGTGTGTCTGTGTGTGTGTGTGTGTGTGTGTGTGTGTGTGTGTGTGTGTGTGTGTGTGTGTGTGTGTGTGTGTGTGTGTGTGTGTGTGTGTGTGTGTGTGTGTGCGCGTGTGTGTGTGGTCCTTAATGTGCATGCATGTATGGGTACATGCTATATTTCTGCGTGTTTATTAGCGTCTAACACACAAGAAATCGATAAACTGCACATTCCAGCTTGTATGTATAGCTGTTGCCTTGGGTCTGGTTGCCTGTCTGAACCTCAGTCATAATGTATTTAACCATGTCAGTAGAAGGGTTCTGTCACACAAATAAGAGAAAAAATAACATCATACTTATTCAGAAATATTGAATTACACACACTGAAAAACAGATACATGAAGCTACTATTTACACAATAAGAATGATCTTGTGTTTTTTAAACAGAGGAGCCAGGAAAAGGTGAGCACTTCATTTGAGCTATTATTATTGACCATTAAATCTGATCACAATTGATCTGTCATTTCATCGGGACTTTCTTGCTGATTCCTAAGCCTCTCAGGCAGCACTTAAATCCAGGATGTTTCCCTTCCACCAACCCTGGTCACCTAGAATTTCCATTTATAGATTACTAAATTGATTTCCCAATTACATTGCAGTGACAAACGCCATCGCTGGCTGGATCATGTTCAGAGACAATGTTTTTTGACTGAATGAAGCGCTGCATTTATCTACCACCCCAGAGTCACAGGGTGGGGTTCAGAGGGGATGGCGGGAGGAGTGCAAATCGCAGGACTCGGACACCAGAGTCCAGGCTTCACTACAAGTGGATGTTGTATGTCAATTTGACAAATTTTGACAGACAGCGAATGAATGCATTGTCAAGGAACATTTTACTGATCCGTGCAGTATCAGCCTTTTCTGCGACTTTCCAGATTTGTTGATTACCAAGAGTTCCTCATTATGTTAACTAAGAACATAATCTGAGACTGTCCTCCGATAAAAACGACTCCATAGGTCGTCTGTGCAAGCCGCTTCTTGCGACCCATAGTTACGTTTTATTGTTAGACGGCCTCTAGCCGCTGTAGTAATTCTGACTGGAGCAAAGCAGGAAGGCTGGCGACAGACCAAGTCCACATAACGAGGAGGACAAGGTGGGTTGATGGGTCGACGAAACACTGGACTTTGACGAGGGAGACCGCTGTTCGTTTTCCCATTCAAACTGATAGTCAATGGTGTTTGTTTGAACCATGACTGTTCTCTGACCTTAACTACATGTTTATTATTGCAACCGTGACCATGAAGGTCCAGTCCGCCTGCCTCAGGTACGCTCCTATGGGTCGTATCATAAGGTAGGGGTAAATGACATATATGGTTGTCTAGGTTTGAGGACTTGTTGCGTAATACGGTCTGCTCTGTTTCCCTCAAAACGCATTTGCTTTTGCTATTTAGATGTATATAACTTCTACCATTTCTAGAACGACAAGGTTGCCTCCACACGTTTCACCAGTCAATGTGGTTTGTTGGGTTATTAAGACATGCAGTGTGTAGTGAGGGTAAGGTTAGGATGGATTCAATCTGTACGGAGCTTGAAAGCAAGTGCTTCTTGAAAGGCTCAACTCAGGGCAGCAAATGCCCCTGACCACACTGTTCCCCTTTTAATACGGCTTTTGTTTTCGCAACCTTTTCCTCTCGATCTTCATCCGACTTGAGAGAAAAGTCGGAGCCCTGATAAAGTTTGCTACATACTTTTTCTCAGCTAACTTGCGTATTATATGTGTGATTAGTATTTCGTGACAGATTTGAGGGATAAATAAATGTTGAGAGAAAAGATTAAAAAAAATAACCTGACCTCTGAAAGTGGGTAGAAATGAAAAGAGCTGCTATGAACTTGGAAAAAAAAATTTTAGTATCAGATGATCAGCAGAGCAAAAACACACACACACACAAACTAAATAAATAAATAAAAACAGTGTGACAGGAGTTTAGTTTTAAAAACAATGGCTTTGAAAAGAGGCATGTGATGATTAAAAAAAAGGAAAATAAAACCTATAGCAGTAAGAGATAAATAGACTCACTGCAAACAAAATGTAAGGTGAAAACTGAATGACCTTGCATTTCTAATTTTCAAAAAAAAAAAGAAAAAAAAAAGTGTGCAGCCTCCAGTGTGAAAAATGACTCATTGAATTATCAGATTCACTACACAAAAGCATTGAGAGATATTTAGTGGAGTTTGAGAGACAGATGTCAGCTGGGTGAACTTGAGCTTTTTTGTATCTGTTTCTCATTTTCAGTTGACAGCATAACCCATCATAAAAGCTTTCTTCATCTTTAAGTCTATATCTTCATCTTAAATACATAGGCATATAACAGAAAAAGAAAAACCGCAGGTGTAAATGTCTGTGAGAAGAACAATCTGGCACTTGACCTGGACTGAGATCAGATATGCCAATTTTTAATAAAATATTCAACGAGTGGAAATTATATGACTTACTTCTGATGAAAATAGGTCATATGAACTGAATTTTCAACTTAATAGTTCAAGGCCATGGCAGTCTAATAAAACTTTTTAATTTCTGGACTTATGTGGCACACCAATCCAGACCGTCTCTTAAAGAGCGATAAGCTATGTAACAGATACCCCGGTGATGCGTTGGAAAAGGTGTTTAAGTAGGTTTTGTGCGTGTGTCTGCGTGTGTGTGTGTATGCAGGGAGAGTGTCGGTACGAAAAGAGAGAGAGTCGGATCTCCGTCCTGGAGCGAAAGTCAATGTCAGTGCTGTTCTGCTGTGGAAGCTTCTCTGTAGTCCAGTTCTTTCCACTTTTCCACAGAGGAAATGCTTGCCATTTCAACGGGAGACGATCACAAACGGTTTCTCTCACTGAGAGGAGCTCGAGTGCAGAGACTAATGTTCCGACACACAAACAGAATTCGCCGTGGCTCAGGGGATTGAAAGCATTTCTCAATGTAAATCTGTCGGTTCTCTAAAGTTACATGTATTTTACCACTATCTATTATTTATCTTTTGGTAGGCGTAAGTCGTCCAAATCATTGACGACAGGGTTGTAAAAATTCAGAACTGCAGCAACTCTCAGCATTCTCTGTTCATGACTGAGTTATGAACTTAGTCATGGCTAAAAAAAATGCAGATGACATTTAAGGGGATGAGAGGGAGATCAAACAGACATTGTTTTACTTAATAACCAGTGAGCATTACTGCCCCTAGGCTCATTGCTTTTGAATGTCATTTTTATTTAAAGATTTGCACAACAAAAAATACCCAGATTTATTTCCCAGCACAACCACCACTCCAATAAGATAACGTTACTTTACAGTAGCAAGGCCGATATACGATCTATATCCACAAAAGAAAGTATAAAAAAAAGAATTGAGGGAAAATGGAAATGAGCTGTTCATTATCCACCACTTTGCCTCAAAGTTAGTTTAAAAAATCAACTGTAAACTACAGAGTTTCTCTACTGCAAATGGTATTTGTATAAAAAAAAAAAAACTTAACCCCTAAGATATTTTATTGCTATTCTTCAGAAGAGTTCCTTTTACTTTGTCAGATAGAGAAAAACAATGAGTCATGAAGAGAATAAGACAGAAAACATGCTAGTTTTTGGTCATATCATTTAAAATGACTGCCTTCTTTACTTTCAAAGGATGACAGGCATTTCATTCCCTCTCCGCTTGTCCCTCCTGCTGCAGCCGCTGATGGAGATTTCAATATTAGGTCCCCTCACAATGCTGTTACTTTCACTTTTGAATACCAGAGCATGTAAGGAATGCATTTGCCTTGGTGCGATTTATAGCTTCATAAATGCTATTTGCTGATGCAGACAAAAATACTGGAGCATGTGCAGCCTCTTCCCTCATATACACCCTTTAATCAAAGTTACAATTACAACCTGGACTGCGGCTTTCACTGCTCTTTCTATAGTGACAGGTAGGCCTAGAAAGAACGTTTACTCTTTCGCTTTTATATGCAGAAACACGCTGAAAGTATACTTATGGAGGAGAGAATTACAGAATATTTCACCTTTACTTACCTTACCTTGAATTCAGCTTTGTAAACCGGTCTCCTTTTATGTGCACGTACAATTAACCTTTTTTATAACAATCATGTTCGTTTTTGGTTCAACCAGAAACAATAAGGAGAGGATCCTCAGATGCTGAGGATCTGCAAGTTTCAGAAATTTACGAGTTTTTGTAATAGAATTAAGTTTTCTTTCTGTCTGTCTTTTCTATTCTTTTCTTTCTTTCTTTCCTTGACATCTCACTGTTTGTTGGTGTGAAAGTGAATGTAGATTTAGCTGTAGTTGTGCATGCGGCCCTGGATGTGGGTGTTTTCTCTCCGACTCTTACCTTTGACCTCCCCCAGCAGTTCGTTGGCGTTCAGGCGGTCAACGCGCTCCTTCCAATCCTTGGAGAGGAGCCTCTCCATGCAAGGTTCTACAAAAACACAAAAACAGAAAATGATCACCTTCACTTTTGGTGTTTTTAAACAGCTTTCCATCCAGACTCGTCAAGAGATTCGATAGTCACTGAGGTCCATGAAGTTCAACATCAACCAAAATAAGTCTAAACTTATCACTGTCACCTTCTTGAAATGAAATCTATTCAGATTTGTGAACAATTTTGAAGTAATATAAAAAAGATTTGTATTTTTTTGTTTGTTGTATTTATGCATGTACTATCCATTGAGTCAAAACAGTTAGGTAACATCACTGAAGACACCAAAAGATATTCATTGTTGCCAGCACTTTGAGGAGGCCAGAGGAGGATAAAAGTCGGCAATGAAAAAGAGGAGACAGAGGAAAAGTACAAGAGAGAGAAGATACAATTCCTACGAATTGTTACATTTCTAAAAATAAGAACAAGAAACCATTTCCTCGTAGCAGCCATCCAGCTGACCAAACGAGAATGTCTGCATTGTTTTGACACAGCGTCTTATTTGTGGCTGTCTTCTTTCTCACAATGTGTCTCATAGCCTCAGGATAATAGACATAAGAGACATGTGGTCTCATAAGATTCATAAGGTCTCATTTGTTCAGTTGCAGTCCTGCTGTGAACTTTATTAAAACAATGGGAACTTTTCAATTCTTCACCAGGCGGGTAGCAGAGAGACAAACAGAGAGACAGCCCAGCTGACACCGCACGTCACTGTAACGTCAGAAAGACATTGGACTGTAGCAACTCTAACATTGGAAAGACATTCAGTTTTAGTTGGAAACGAAAATCGGGTTGACGTCACAACCCAACGTCGGCTAACTGACATTGTGACATTTAGCTGACATTTAGCTGACGTTTGGCAGACGTTTGGCAGGGACTGGTGTGTGGTCACCATACCTCACGACTAGAATGTCGATATCCTATGTCAAGATGGCGTTGGCATGAGACGTTTGGAAGACGTTGGATTTCGGTTACTCAACAACACGACTTAGTACCAACAAAATATCAACGTCAGCTGTCGTCAGCATTCTATGTCAAATTCATGTTGGAATTAGACGTTGTCCCGACATCGGATTTTGGTCACCCGATGTCACAACCTATGTCCAAACCGAATATCAACATCTAGCGACGTCGTTGTCCAGCTGCGTGCCCGCTGGGAGACAACTGCACATGTGCAAGCATGAGCACGAGTGTCTGTGTGTGTTTGTGGGTGAATTGTCCCCGAAAGAAAGACAGACATGGACAGAGCGCAGTACGCATGCTGTCAGGCATCAGGGGTGAAATGTAACTAAATACATTGACGTTACTAGTTACATTTTTTCGTTTTATGCTACTTCCACTTCACTCAATTTCAGACGGAAAAATTGTAGTTTTAACTCCACTATTGATTTGACAGGTTCCTCTGCAGATTAAGACTATACGAAACATACAAGTTTATAACATATCACACATTGTTATGGCTAATAGTGTGTACTTTTTCCTCAGTATTGAATGCAAGGCTTTTAGTTGTAATTGAGTGTTTTTACATTTTCATAAACATGTATGTTTGTTTTGTCCAATTATTTGTGAGCCTCTGAAACTGAGGGACTATGAATAAAAATGGCTGTAATTTTAATTTTTAATTTATTTTATACTTTGAATTAAAGCTGAAAGTCTACGCTTCAATCATATCTTGATGGCTTCGTTTCAAATCCGTTGTGGTGGTGCACAGAGGCAAAATTACAAAAATTGTTTCACTGTCCAAATACTTATGTACCTAACTGTACATGAGTTAATCTTCCTCTGTTGCTTGTCCAACAGAGTAGCCACTCAAAACACGTTTCCTGTCCAGAGTCGTCAATACACGTCATTTCGAATGAAATGGGACTGCTATTACTGTATTGAAACACACTTGCCCTTAACCATAGGCGCAACCCCGTCTCCTAGAAATTACATTTATGTAAAACTAGTTTGCACCGGCAAATACATTTTTTAGGAAACATAACTGCATTTTGTATTAACATAATGAGGACATGTTGTAAATACATGTATTTGGTTAGTTGCTAATAGGCTCATACTGAAAGTATCAGTAAAATCTTCAGAGACAACATGTTTGTTTTCTGCCAAAATATCTGATCTTACAGTACAACGTCCATTTGTAGTTACTACTGGATTATTAAACTTTTATATGTTTATATTTAGGCACTGACAGCACTTGGTTAAGGTTGGGGAGAGATGGTGGTACGGTTTAATACTAAAAAAGCTCAGGGTGGCTTCAGACACAGCCAGTTTATTTACATTTAACCAAAACCACAATCTTTCCCTAATCTCAACCAAAGTGCTTTCGTTGCCTAAACCTGACCACAGACGGGTCTCTGGACGCAAACTCCGGTCTGTGGTGTGACTGTCGTAAACTTTGAATCCCCCACCCTCGCCCCCACCACCTCCTGGCAACTCCACTGCCATTCATAAATGTAGTGCTTCATTCATTCATTCAAAAAAAAAAAAAAAAAGGAAAAATGTTGTCTCTGAACATAATCCAGCTAGCGAATACGTTGCCAACACAGCATAACTGGGAAGAAGGTTTAATTGTATATGAATGTAACTTCTAGTAAAAAGGGTTGACAGGTGACACCGAATCAACTGGGACTGACATCCCAACGATTAAACCTTTAAATATAAAAATCTGAATACTTTCTCCACCACTTTCAGGTATCAAGTACTTGACAGAGTGTGTCTGCATATGAAACTGCTCCCTTGTATATACTGTGCATGTTCTTCCGCTCCTTCAACTGCTTGAGTTTGTGAGTATACTCTGGTTTTCGTGCCAGCGGACACACCACAGATGGTGTCACGGTCATGCAGGGCCCCATGCCGAAGCCTCAGTCACCAAGGACATAAAAAACACACACACACAAACACACACACGCACACACAAAAAAGGAGACATTCTTGGGCGCTGTGTGGAAAACATGCCCCTGAGGACTTGCCTGATTTAGAATGGTTAAGTCAGACAATAGCTCATTTGTGGTGCCTTTATCCTGACAAAAGGCTCTATAGGCATTCATAAGGGCACATGGCCTATTGTGAATGGCTTAATGTTTAGTTTGTGCGTATGGGCCCATTGTGTGGTCATGAGATGCCGTCCGCCAGCCGAGTACAACTTCCTCATTGAGTCCATTAAAGCCTTGCATGTTTACAGTCGGATTATGATTGTTGTAAATAAGCTAATGCAGCCGTCCAGATCGCATGGGATCAATGTAAACAAAGTGGGGGGGGCAATGGCTGCGAGGGAGGGAGGGAGCAGACAGCCATAACACAAAGAAACAACTTAAAAACTACAGTAATTTCTGATGTTGATTTCCCATATTCGGGAAAAAAAAAAGAGGGTATTTCCAGACTGATGACCCACATTGCAGTAAAATAAGGTAATTAATACAATTTTCCTGACCTCGGGACAATGGAATCCACCAAATTTTTCATAGATTTATGGGACAAGTGGCTCCACTGGATATGTATTTGTGTATATTTGGTTCAATGGGTGATATTTACAGCCCATAAAGGGGGAAAGCTGGAGGATGGGGCCAGGATGAGAGGCTTTTTTTTCTCTTATCACAAGACCTAAAGTACGCTCATTCAGCGGGCCTGGAATTAAACAAAATTAGGGAGCAAAATTTATGGGAGCACTTAGGGAGGAAAATACAACATGAAACTCCAAGATACATCTGCATAAGTCAACTGTGTGTGTACTCTGATGCACAATTTATACCCCCTCTACCAATAAACAGATCAGACGAGGAGACAGTAGGGGATGGGAGGGGTAAGATGTACATGGGGAAGGTGAAGAGGAAGAGGAGAAAAGAGAGGGATGAGAGAGGGATGAGAGAGGATGAGAGGGAGATGTTTTACCCTAGATGGCTCTCTATCTGTCCCCGCCACCGACTCAGGGATCAAGTGCTGTTTAGATTGGAGGGTGGATAAAAATTCCTTGCTGTCCGAACACCAGCTCCTTTATCAAGTGAAGAAGAAATGCCGAAGATGGATGAGTTGAAGCAGAGCAGGGAGAGGTGGGAGGAATGCGGCGAGGAGTCAAGGAAGAGTAGATGAAAGAAAGGAAGTGGGAGAAATATAGCAAAGGCGAGAGGTAGGAGAGACGACAATGTGGTAGGTGAGCTGAGGAGTAAGATGACCAGATGAGATATATATACTGCATGTTGATGATAAACCAAGATACTGATGATAAAGCGTTTTATTTCTCTTATTTTAAACTGTTGACTCCAAAAGTAGCTTATCAATCACCTTCTTTATAGTCTTCAACTACAACAACAAAAAAACAACAGAATTATTGTACATAAAAGTTTTTCGGACCCCTAACCCGGAGATCGGTGTCGAGTTGGTTTCAGCACTGGCGGTGAAAGACGGCGAGGAGAGGCAGAGAGAAGGGATGAGTGAGCAGCAAAATGAAGTGAAGGAGAGACAGAAGGAGGGTGAAGGAGATAAGAAGTGGATAAAGAGAGAGTCGTAGTAAATCAGCGCTGAGGCAGCGAGTGAGCCTGCGAGTGTTTGGGGTAAACACACTTTTATCACCTGTCCCCCTGCCAACCTGCCAAGAGACAGTGTTTTGGGTGTTTAACATGAGCCACAGGCAACTTACTGTGCGTTTGTTACTGTGTGTGTGTTTGTGTGTTTGCGTGTGTGTGTGTGTGTGCGTGTGTGTGGCAGGCAAGCATCAACACTCCCAAACAGCCACTGCCAAGAACAACACAGTGTGCCACAGGCTTCCACTCAGACTGAGTCTCTGGCGTTTCCCTCTTTCTGTCTTTCTGTCTTTCACTCTCTCTGTTTCCATGTGTATAAAAGCTTCTCATGGAATGAATTTTCAGTAAACTGTCTAGAGCAGAGCGAAGCTGTAGCGCAGTTCCATGTCAAAGTTTAGTTTTAATGATAACCTTACTGTATCTCAGCATATAATCATAGGAGTGTCCTGGATAATGTAGGTACTGTTGGTAACAAGATTTATGTTATGGCCGACAGTTTTACTTATCTTAACTTCATTTTGGGGAAATGGTGGTTTTTCCGCCACTTTGGTTCAGCTGATGGCTCTAAATACTACGACGGCCATATGCACCAGATGTTGTTGCTTTGGAGAGGTTTGTTGCCGCAGTTGACAAATTCATCCAAAATCGACTCCGAATCTGAGAGTGAACTGAATTCAATTGCTGAACGTTTTATCGAGTTTCTTTTGTAAGGATAATCTTCACCTTCCTTTACTTCCTACCTCCCCTAATCTTTACTGCCTTGTTGTTAGCGATGCACACAGATGTTTCTTAGAGTTGGAGTTAAAGAAATAGTTATGTAATATGCTTATTTGCTCGCCAGGAGCTGGATGAAAAGATTGAAACCGTTCACATTGTCTTGTGTGTTAAATATGAAGCCGGAGTCAGCAGGTGATTAGCTTAGTTTAGCATAAAGACCCAAAATGTTGAACTATTACTTCAACTTCTCTCTTTATTTTTTTTTTTATCACAAAGGCTTGCACCTTTGACTTTCAATCACAGAACCAGCTATTTTCTAATGCAGTTGTTCATCACTCGCACTGGTGAATTAACTGAGAGAAAGTGATGCCCACGTTTACTTTTACTTCCAGAACGCCCAAAATAACTCATGCGATTTTGCTCCTCTATTGCGGTATATAATATTATTACATATCTTTACAGTGGACACGCTTCTTGTCTAGGAAACACATTTTCTGGAAAGCTTGGTTTCCTTGTCATTGAGCAGCTGAACGGTGTCTGAAAATGTCATCAAACCTTCACTGAAATAACAGACGTTGTTTCTTATATGCAGTGACAAGACAAGTCTCCATGGTGGTGGTATGGTCTTTAGCTAGATATATTTTTCCGTGTTTGACTTCAGGTGAAGGCATGAAATGTGAAAAAGACAAAAAAAACTATTTAACAAACAATCTTTGTGAGAAACTTTCCACTTGTTTTCTGAGATGCAGCAGGTCTGCATTCGGGAGGAAGCCAGTTCATTTGCCTGTTTTACCTGTTTTATATTTTGATGACATTTCAAGAGTTTCCTTATAATTCACTTGACATTTGGATAGAAACACAACGTCTCTTTCACTCTCTCATACACACACAATGTACCGTGCCAGAGCTCAGGAACTCTAGACTCTGCAGAACGCCAAGGTAGAGAGAAAAAAAAACAGTAATCTGAAAAATTAGTTAATGATAAAAATAACAAAGGCCAATATTCTAGTGGTTGCCTGATGTTTGTGTAACACACGCAGCTCTAAAAAACACTTTGTGTCTTCACTTTGCTACTGAATGTGTGTACTAGGAAGCTGACAGCTACACTTTTTCAAATCCAAATTTATGTCAATGTCAGTGGCGTGTCTTCAGCTGCAAACCCCACAGCATCGGAGAGAGAGGAAAGAAAGAAAGAAAGAGAGAGAGAAAGAAAGAAAGAAAGAAAGAAAGAAAGAAAGAAAGAAAGAGAGAAAGAAAGAGAAAAAAAAAGAAAGTACATGATAGAGAGTGACTGAAAAGACGGAGAGCTAAATAATAGAGCAACCGACAGAAACAAAGACAGGGTAGAAGAATAGGAAGACAGTGGTTTAAAGAGAAAAGGATGGGAAAGAGGGAGAGGCAGACCGACTGAAACAGACAGATAGAAAGATTCAGAGAGATAAAGTGAGAGCAAGAGTGAAAGAGAGAAACAGAGCAAGAGAGGCACAGAGAGAGCAGCTGTCCTAACAGCTGGCCAGCAGGATTGATGTCTCAGTGAAATAAAACTCAACATATGTCCAAACATGAGAAGACAGGCCGGCCAGGAGGAGGAAACACACACACACACACACACACACACACACACACACACACACTGATGTGAGAACGCTGTTGCGCTCTGAAGGACATACATGCACACCACACACACTGATTAAAGAATACCACTACACTGCTGAGACGTTTAATGTTTATAAGGTTTATAACACACACACACATCACACATACACACACTGTTCAGTCAGTGTTGAAAAACCATTAAACTGCAGAGTGGTTAGCCTGGCTGCATGTTAGCACGGTGTCTATTACACACACACTATTTTCATCTGTCAGATGACACCCGGACTCTCTTGTCGCAGAACATGGCCTGAGAAAGCAGCCGGCCCTCCTGGCTGGGGGGAAGGTGGTTTTCTGAGAGATAGTAGCCCTGTGTAACCCCTTTTTCATACACCAACCCCTTCAACACACACAGGCACACACAGACACACGCGCACTTTTTGCTTTTACTCGCCAGCAGTACGCCCGGTATGTCCTGACAGAGCGGGCCACTTGTTATCTTTGCTTGTCCTGCAGCCATAATTTTGACATTAAACTGATGCTGTCATCCAGGTTGATTTTAAACATGTGCAACAGTAGACCCAACTGTAATTCCTCTAGAAAATAATATTACATGCAGTTTCTCAGAGTTGATGTGACGAAACATTCCTGCGACTTAAAGAAGTGTTACAAAAGCGCACAGTTGATATTTTTGTAAACTGACAGGATACAACTAGCAATCGTTTTCTTTATCAGTTCACTCTCATAGAAGTCTAAGAAAACCAGCATGTATTGGCACTGGAGAAGCTGGAACCAGTGAATTTTTGTTAAAAAAAAAAAAAAAAAACGACTTAAGAAAATGAATCGATTATCAACTCTTATTGTTATCTGGTTTGTTAGTGTTTAAGCCCTGGTAAACTGTCGGAAAGAGCATATTGGAGTGAGTCAGTGGAATTAAGGTATCTATTGTTCTGAGAAACAAAAGAAAATGATTGTAGCATTTGTGTCTCCTGTCCTGACTGGAAATGTGTTGCGGAAGCAGCCTGTAGAGCGCCTGAAATCATTCATGGGTATGAATCCAGTTTTTATGGAATCTACTTTTCATAAATACAAAGTATCTTTACTTGGGTTCGACGCGCTAACAGATGGACTTGAAGCCTAGAAAGCTGAGTAAGTTTGAGCTACGGCTCTAATCCAGGTTCATTTGTAATGCTTGAAACGGAACAATGGACTTAAACAATGAACAAAAAGTCTATCACATATACTTCACCATATCACAATAGATCCCTGAAACATGCTTAATAGGTAAGTACAGCAAAGGGAAGAGATATGATAGTTGTTGCTTTTGTAAACTGCAGAGCATATTGGGTTAAGTTAATGTCAAGTTTGTTGGTTATTTAAATTATTTTAGTGTTTTATCTACTGACTTGACAAGAAGACGTGGCAGAGGCTGAAAATCATCTAACACCATTTCTGACTTTACAATAAGTGTACTTGGTATAAAGTTTAAGTTATGACCTTTGCCCTTTTAACGCATACAAAATGTAAATGCTGTATTTTACTTAACCTGCAGCTTGGAGAATAAGGTCAGGTCCCAACATTGCCTGGCTGTGGCTTTGATTCCCACTAAGAGCCACCCGTGCCAAAAATACTCCCAAAGTACTCACTCCGCGCAGTGTAAAGTACTTTATATGATATAAGGTGGCCGTGATGCTGAATGCGTGCGGTCAAAGCCCCGGAGCCCTGAATTAGACAAAGGATAGTGTTTCAGCCGAAGGTGTGAGTTTAATGCTAGAAAAGCCCGGCTGCTGATCCCTGCTGTGCAGCCGGAGAGCGGTCGGGCCTGCGCTGCATTACAGCCTTGATTTCAAAGACCACTGCAGCCTGGATGTGAGGAAAAAAACAATGTGGAAGCTTGTACACCAAGGAAAAGCACAGCGTTTAAAAAGCACACTAAAGGTAAGACAGGGACTTTAAAAGGCCCGATGAGGGCGCTTAAAAAAGCAGCAAAAACACCACCACAGGAGGCACCTCATTACTGCTGCTTTTTCTTCTCAAACTATCACTTGTTTTAGAGAAAAAAAAAAAGCATATATATATATAGTGCTGCTGTGTGCGTGCGGCGTTCGGTCAAAGCCCCGCAGACCTGATTTAGACAAAGGATAGTGTTTCTACTGGGTGGGTGAGTTTAATGCTAGAAAAGCCCGGCTGCTGATCCCTGCTGTGCAGCTCGAGCGGTCGGGCCTGCGCTGCATTACAGCCTCGATTTCAAAGGCCACTGCAACCTGGATGTTAGGGAACAACAGGGGCGAAGCTTGTCTTCTGAGGAATGACACAGAGTTTAAAAATCACACTAAAGGTAAGGCAGGGACTTTAAAAGGCCCGATGAGGGCGCTTTAACTAAGCCAAGACAACACCTGGACAGATGATACATCTTATTACTGGCTGATTTCATTCTTCAACTATGATTTGTTGTAAGAAGAAAGAAAAGCCCCAACATATTTAAGATATTTTCCAAATTCTCCACCTCAGAGTTCTTTGTGTGAGAGGTGGAGACCAATCAAGCTAAGGTGACTGACAAGCTTCGAAGACTGTACTGTAGCTTGGGCATAGGATGCACTCCAGCAGCAACAAGGTCAAATCTATTCCACTGGTTAATGAGGGAGCCCTCATATTGTTTTTCTTTTTGCCTCCTCTAGCATTGTTCAAAGTAGAGCAAAGTTGTTGAAAGTAGAGCCAATGTAAGCACTCTGTTTATGAGCAGAAATGACCTTTTTCTCTGAAATCAACGTTTTGTATATTTTCTTTAATAATAAGAGAATCCATTTTGCGAAAAGCTTGTATTTAGATCGGATGGACCAAAACTTTATAGCGTGTTGTAATTTTTGTGATACACATTTGACACATTTGAATTGGACTTCAACTATGAAGATACTGGTGTGGCTTGAGATTCCTCCACTCTCACATTCTATATAAAGTTTAAATTCTGTACTTCCAGATTAAATAAAACAACTCGAATCTGAAAACGCTCACATCCAGGGTGCAGAAATTGCTTCTTTTTCAAACGCACGCTTCTAGAATACCAGTTCAAGACCCAAGCTTCTGGTTCCACTTTAGGGATGATATATGAAACCCTACCCTACTTAGCACACGTGCGCGCACGCACACACACACACACACACACACACACACACACACACACACAAATCAACACAGACATCCACACATACATACACAGAGTGCAATGTGTGGTTCAGACACAATAGAAGCGTTGTTTTGGGTCGGGCCCTCAGGGAGGCTGCTGTGGGCGGGTTCTGTGGTTTGGGTCACAGAGGAGAGATTTTTTTTTTGGGGGGGGGGGGGGCACAGGGAGCCTAAATATCAGTGAGGGGGTCCGGCAGTGAGTCTTGGCAGAGTTGACAACCCCTCCGCAGCTGACCAAAGAGGAGAAAAGACAAGTGGATCCCTTAGCACCCCCCTCTGCTGCAACCCTAATCCTACTGACACGTCCATATCAGAAAAGTGGATAGGATGAGATGGAAAGGGAGAATATTCATATGACACAGCTGCTCTTTACATCATCTGTGATAGGAGCTGTCATCAAACATACTCAAATACAACCCAACAGGCAACAGCTTTACTGCATCAACATAAAATACTTTTGGAAAATCAGTGGCGGTTCAAGAATCATTTGAAAGCAAAAAAAAATTCCAAGGCCAAAACAAAGAATCTGTGCAGAAGAAAAAGTCACAAACACAAAATAACATTTAGTCTCATAGTCAGAGTGAGATGAAGCTTTTTGATCATTTCTAGTTTTTGTAGAAATTAGATCAGTGGACTTTTATTAGGGCTTATCATTTTTAAATATTTTCTTTGAAAAATACTCATATTTTTAAGGAACTGGTTTTCACTTTTTATGTTTCCACACATCCAAATGTTGCTGTGTTTTCTGTGTCCACAAGGCAATGTTCACCGCAAAATGCAAAGTTTACTGTTTAGAGCATGCTTCCTCTGTACTGAAACTGCAAACCAAGTTGCATAATACTGGTGTTCGTGCTGTTAATTGTATTGTGAATATATTTTTAGATCATTTTTTACATTATTATTCATTTTAATACCCCAAAATAAGCAGATTTCTGTCTTACTCGTTAGAAAAAAAAAAAATGTTTGGAAAAATGAAAAAGTTAATTTTAGATGCAGTATACTGTATATCAAAGCCATGCATGTGACGTTTCACTGGGAACAGTGTGTGCTATAGTACCGTTTGTACATCTTGGCTGTGACACAGCCAAGATGTGTCACAGTTACAGTTATGTCACGTTGGCCTTCAGCAGATGCTAAATTATCAGGTGAGGACTTGATAAGGAGGACTTGATAAAATCGCTATTTAACCTGATTCTTTTGGACGACATTCAAAACTCTTCCAGCAAACCTCATTGCAAGCGCCTATACAATATGCTGGCTGGCCGCTGAGCAGGAGAGGGCTACCAGGCACATCCCACCGACTGTATTCGTAGTCAAGACCCACAGGCTGTGGCTGATCATTAGTAAAGAGATTCCTATCAATTACAGGGGAAGAGATTCATACCAACCACAAGAAGTCCAGAGGGAGTCAGCCTGTTGGCAGGGCTGAGGAGAGCGGCGCTAACCACCAAATGCAGCTGCAGCATGTATAAAAGTAAAAGTTCAAGATTAAAAAGAATTAAGTTTACGTTTGGATGAAATACAGCCTTTCTACACACACACACACACACACACACACACACACACACACACACACACACACACACACACACACACACAGCGCGGCCCTTTTGCCCTTAATACTGCAATTTGGGAAGGGACTTTGTTTGGTGTGCATATAGATCAGCATTTGGGACACTGGTGAACAAACAAACACACACACACACACACACACACACACACACACACACACACACACACACACACACACACACACACACACACACACACACACACACACACACACACACACACACACACACACACACACACACAGACAAAAGCCTCTGTCTGCACACAATCACAGCTCAAGCTGCCAATCCCATAGAGGAAGGCAAACATAGTGCCAGAGCCAAGAGCTTGTTAATTAGTCAATAAGCTTAACTCTCGGGGCCGACCCAACTCGCCGGTTAAGCTGTCATCACAACTACTCTTACCTGAGTGTATGAGTCCATAAGCCCTCACACACACAGTCACACACACACAGTTACACACATACACACACCCACAGAGGTCAGGCCTCACAGGCCTTGCGTAAGTTCGAAGTTCGGTCAGGCACTATAGCTTCATCTCCAGCTTAACCGAAAAAGCCTACAGATGATTTAACCTTCAAGCAGTATTACTGACAAGCCTGGGCTAGTAGCTAAGCCACTAACTGGAAGAAAGATCCATTTGTTCTTCTGTAACAAAAGACAAATCTCACAGGAAATGTTATATTCCAGGTAGAGCATCGCTGAACCTTTCCACAGGTGTTGACGCTGAATGCACAGAGGTACACAAGTCGAGGATGCACATGTTTACCGATCCCTCCTAACCCGTCAACTAACCACACCCCATCCAGAAGAGAACATACTTTCCACAGTTTGAGTGGCGGTAACAGCAGAGATGTTGAAACAGGCTTTCAGCAGTGAGGGAGAACAAAGCAAAGCCTGGCAGAATGTCTCTATTGTGACAAAGCGGCAGGGTTAGAGGAAGGCTCGGCCTCACTTTGACCTCCTCTCCCAGCTGGGGAAGCCATTATGTGGGTGATTGGGTGCCCAGCTCTGGCCTAGCCTCAACTCAAGACACAGTGCAGACTCCTCCGAACTGGACCAGACAGGCTTAAACACACGGTACAAGGATAAGGCTCATAAAACGGTTGCTGCGCAAGAAGTTACAACTGGTCTCAAGACAGTATAAGTGCGGAGGATATATTTACAATTGCAAACTTCTTTCCCCTCACTGTACAGAATATTGGTTATACCCGGCATGTAGTTCACAGTGTAATTTGTTTGTTAAATATAGTGAAGACACAATGGCTTCGACTGGTGTCTTTGTGAAGAGTAAACTACAAGGTTTTAAAACTTGTAAAAACTTGTTTTCGAAGCTGGTTTTTCTCAATGATATTAATAATTCATGACTAAGTTAGCAACAATCAATATTAAAGTTTTGAAAAAAACCCCTCCTGAGGTATTATTTCTTAGAAATACTCTGCCACTCTAACACTTCAAAAACTCAGTTAATCTGCTCCATCTGAACTGTGTGGGTGTGGCTTGATCAGATTTGATTGACAGTGGCCTGGAGACACAAGTCAACAGCTGTCGTCAGAGTTTGATTCAAATATTGCTAAAGTCTTATTGGTGAATGTGTGACTTCACCTTCTTCCAACCGGGCCCCTCCCATTTTATACCAGTGAGAGGAGCACACACACAAATACAGAAATCTCAAAACTGACTTTTGTGAAAACCCAACTCAAGACAGACCTGATAACTTATGTGAAGAAAGCTCGGTTTGTTGGATACTAGAAATTCATCATCACGTTGCCACTAACTTGGGAGCTGTGATGCCGCCCGTTTCCATATGATGGGAGGGGCAATTGGCGGTGTTACCAAATCTGAAATTGTATCATTGGTTGGGGTTTATATAAATATCTAGCGTATGGATTGAGTTGAGCTGTTTTTATCCTTTTTTGTTGTTTTTAAAAAACGACATGGACTTCTGGCTTTAATGCAGTGGATTAAATGCATTCTCCGAGATGATGGTGTACAAACCTCAGACTGACGTGTATTCAGACCGAAGGCTAACTGTCAAAAATTGTCTGACTCCATGTGGACAGGGTCAGCGTGTAACAATCATGAAAATACATGAGAGAGCAGTGTCCCATCCGATCTATGAGTTTTACACTGTCTGACTTGAAGCCTCGTTCCATCCAGTCACTCGACACGGTTTAATCTCTGAAGGAAATAGCAGATGTGTTGTTCTTATATCCTTTTTTAGAACTTAGAAGGAGGATTTGCCCAATGAGACTGAGACCAAACTCTAGTCCAGTTTAACTACTTTTGCTGAATTCATAAGTTAGTCATACAGGTATCCGTTTTATAACCACTCTGGAGTAGTACAGTTTGGTGGTAATTGAGCCCGAGTTCATTTGCAAATGAAACACATGAATTGTACAGTAAATCATACGAGCTCCGGTGGAAGCAGGGATTAGTGTGATGTTAAGTGTTTGCCAGGCGCCAGAGCTGCTCTAGGCACATTAGATGGCTGACTAAGTTGGCATGAGGGCACCGTGCCCATGCCAGGGCCTGTTAACAGTGGGTTGGCCCCGGGGAGGCATAACAGTACAAATAATGATAATTCAGTCATTTCCACGAAGAAAGCTTGATTTAACTCTTTAATGGGGTTTAACGTCGATCAGCCAAAATCCGGTTTGGTTGGGATTTTCGGATAAATGTGTCCATTCCCGATTGCTTTTTCCCTTTTTCTATTTAGGGCTCAAAGAGACAAGGTGAATTCAGATTAGTGATTGCTAATGAAGCACCTATTAATTTTAATAGACAGGTTATCGTTTAGGCTATTTTTCCATTTATTCCAGGTATTCATTTCCCATCCTTCTCTATCTCTTATTTTTAGCTACAAAATGACAGAGGATAGAGGAGTGTTTCCATTCAACAGCATGTCTGGTGCCCACATTTTTTCTTCAGATGTTCCCTCATCCTGGCCTTGAACATTTTATTCAGTAACCAGTCTACCAGTTTAAGTGCTAAGTGCTTTAACAGTATAGAGGAACACTTTTGTATGCAGTGAGCCTTTGTATCTAAACCTTCACACAATACGGGCACAACTCAACATAAACGCTAAATTGTCAAGAAAACGTCAGACCCTCTCGGCTTGATTGCAATGAAAGTCCAGGTAAAAGGGACTGCATTTTCAGCAACCAGCTGTAGTTGACACAGTCTTTATGAGTTCTTGGTGAAGCTTTTAAAAGCTGAGGCGGCAGTTGGGTGAAAAAAGAAAAAAAAAAATCTCCCACATTGCAAAGCGAGGCCATGTCTATTCATTAGAACTGTCACAGGCACTTAGGGCTCCTCTGAGCAGTGGACAGCTAACAGTGTGCCAACAGGGGGTGAGCACAGCACGAAGGCTAACAACGCCATCATCCACACTTTAGCTCCTGGCTACAGTGCACAGAGGGGTCAGCCATGTTAGGCTAAGTGAGTGCTCAGTGGCTAATAGGGTCTGTTCCATTTGATCATACAGCCAATCTAACCTGGATGAGCTCAGCTGACTGAGCCCTTTTCAGCAGGAGGCGCTGGACGAGGCAAGGGACGGCATTGTTCAGGCTTTAATGTGCTTGCCATTTGAGTGCCGATGATCAAATCTGGTCGCACGGCAAGAGGATCCTGAACAAAACAATGTTTTAAGTGTCAGTCTAAGTGAACACATGCCACTGAAGAGTCAGAAAAAAAGGACTTGGAACAAACGCAGAACAAACCTGTGGAGCTTTCTGCCACGCAGCATTTGAAATATAAAAACGATCTCTCGTCCATGTCAACCCAGCAATCCGTCTATAAGCCTATTTACCAGGATGGCCTTGCACTCCTGTGTGCGTTACATTCCTTTAACAAAACAAAAAAATCTAGCAGTATATGAATTTTGAATGCTTTGCCTTTAACAATAAAACACAACAAAGCTTTAAACCAGGATGTGAGCAAGGTTGCCGGTTAAAGAGTGATTCCAAAGATGTGCCAAAAGTGATTTGAAAGGCTCCTGGAGTTGAAGGATAAAGTTAGAAAGGGGAAAAGAAGCAGCAATCCCATCATTCGGAGACAAAGAAAATTTTAAAAGACAATAATACTGTGAAAGAGAGAAAGCATTAGTCAAACAAATTAATAAATTAGAAGAAGAAAAAGCGTGTGGAGCTTTATTGCTTATCAGTTTTGAATGTAAGTGTTTGCCAGTGAAGGAGAACTCACTTAATGAAGCATTCATCCTCAGCCATCTACTGATCACTTCCTCCCATTTTAACTAAACTCATTAGGGGAAAAAACGCAGAGGTACCTGTCAATCTCCATATGTAGCTTTACATTAGGCCCACAACAAAATGCATTGCCGCAGCACTGCATGAAAGACATTTTTACAATGCATCCTCAAGGATCGCAGCAATTTACGTGAGCGTTTACAAGGCCCAGACACAGAGTTATTATTCACGCTGCCGCTGTATAATTCATTATGCTCGGTTGTATTGTAAATGTTTATCTTGTTTGTTTTTGTCTAAGCCAAATGTTTACAGCGTGATCAATGTCACTTGTTAGTCCTCGAGGATAGCAGCTCCACTAATTAGCAAGAGAAAGGCCGAACTCAGTAGCAGGCAGTGGTTTTTTTTTTCTTTCTTTCTTTCTTCCTAAAGAGGAGGAAAAATGCGCAGGAAATCTGAGCTATTTTCGGGCATCACTGGATGAAATATTTCAGGCTACATTTACAAAAGAACCGTGGTGCTGCTGATGTATCTGTGTATGTAAAATCCACGGCTGATCTGTTTGCCTTTATGCACAAGTGGAGCTTGCCTTTTCAGACTCTAGACAGGACTGACTCCAATGAAAAGTGCATCCATTTTTTTCAAATTATTTTTATTAATATTTTATTATCTTGTTTACACTTGTGTTTTTTGTTTGTTTTTTTGATTTTGAAGCTAGAAGCTGTACCCCAAATCATCAATAAGGGAACCTCAAATTCAACACCGTGCGCTTGTTTTCTGAATCTGGATAGATGTTTGGTAAATAGTCTCTTTGTGTGCTATTTATGATCACTGAGCTACAGTGCTTTTATGAATACTATGTTTGCCAAGGCGATAAGAAAACAACTGGAGTGGAAGAGTGACAATTTAATCTATATACATACTCTAAAAGAAGCCAAGAGTGACATGATCACAGGGGGAAGAAAAGGAAACATTTTATTGACCCCCTTTGTTTCGAATATGACATGCACAGTATGCAATGCCCTGCTCCACCAGTTAAAAAGCTTGACATATTCCCTGGTCCAAGAAAAGACCTGAAAACATTTGCAAGAAAATAATGGAAAAAAAAAAACTGAGAAACCATGAGAAAACTAAATGAAGTTTTGATCATTTTCACCGTGGTGGTTTGGAAAATGCTGCACAAGACAAACAGCAGCAAACAGGGAAATGAGTTCTGATATCTTTAACTGACTGTGTGCCGAGAAAAAGCTCAAAAAGATGCAGGAGCTAAGCCGGGTCGAACCTGGTTAGCTGGACGGGAGAGGAGAAACTGCTACATGGGGTGGAAAAAAACTGCAAAGAAGACGCACACTTGAAGTTGTCCCCCAGCATTTTCTTCCACTCACACCTGCTTTGATTTGACAGGAAGATGTCAAAACACTTTTGAACACACACTCATACGCACATACAGACACACACGCTCACACACTCACACACAAGTGTTTCCTCTCAAACCATTTTCCGCACTGTAGATAAGAGGCAAAGCTACCTATCTTTCAACTAAAGACACTGTGTACTGTATTACACCTCTGGCTGTCCCATTCTGGCCCACTTTACTGTATCAATAACAAAGTAAAACCTCTAAATGAGAGAGATCAAGCGCTCCTCTGATATCATCACAATTACTATGTGCACATAACAGTAAAGAGGGGTGTTAGATGGTTTTAGATCTGGCTTGCTGTGGGGTAGCAAGGGGCAAGCTGAGGCATGCTGGGAGACTCCAGCGCTTTTCCTGTGTTAGTGGTGTAGATCAGAGGAGCAGAGGAGAAAGGGAAACCTGTGTTTTCACTGATTGATATTATGATCTAACGAGTGAGGGATCTGTCAGTTGTAATTTTAGATGTTCAAAGCTCCTCTGAAGAGGATGTGTTCGGAAAGGGAAAAGAAAATACAGGTAAGGCTGTTTACTCTTTACGTGTGAGTGAAGAGTAAATGAGTAACATCCTGCCTATCAAATATGAGGGGATAAATTGTTTAAAAAAGCTCTTCAGTCCCTCTCCATCCACAGCACAGCTGTCACTGTTATAAATTAACAATGTGCCGCATGGTTAAAAATCATTTAGAGTTATTTTAAAGCGGAAATCTGTATCTCATTTTGCTATAATACCAGTATTTATTGTTATCTGTATGGTCAGCTGTTGTCAGACATCAGCACCAGCACATTTACTTGCCGTTTATGTGCTGCTCTTCAGCCTGATTGCTCTCGCTTTCTGGCTGAAAATGCAAATAAAGTCTGTTCAAAGCAAAGCATAAAAAAAACAAAAACAAATTAGATTCGATGAATCTAATCTATGTCTGAGTGAGTATCACAAAATATACACGATCCTGCGCTACTTTAGTGTGTACATCTATCACTTCAATCGAAAATGGTGGTTGGTTGAGGATTTATTAATATATATATGAATTCATCTAGATTTCTGTCAACACACAACAACATGGGACGACATTACAAGCACTGTTCTGGTTGTCTTGCCATCTTTGCTGTAGCTCCAACGTCAGTTCTGTAATGGATCTCATCTGTAACACCTGAGATATGTTAGAACGGCTACGCCAATCATTTCAGCCGTGCAAGAGGACAAACAGCTCTCCACTCCCGGCTACTGGTTGCTTGCCTATTCTCTTCTTACATCAAACATAACTCTGCCTAAAATTGCCGCTCAAGTGAGGGAAATCTAAATGGGTGACGTGCGTGAGTAATGAAACCTCTTCCTCCAGCATCAAAAAGCCCTTGAATGGAGGTATTTAACCCAAAATTTCCAATGAAATGTTTTACTTCCAAATAAGCTGAAGGATCATATCCTGCTCCACGGCTTTATTCCATTTTGTAACACCTTAGAAGCTAATAGAACTCTCTCAAAGCTCTTTAGATAAAGCCAAAAATGCATTTGTCATTCAAAACCGTTTTTCTTGGATTTGGTAAAGTTCATATTTTGGAGATACAAGGCTTTCACATGACAGCAGCCAAATGCTTCAGTAATATTGTCAGGCGGAAGGGTGGCTATACTGTGCAGCGTCCAGGTCTGAAACTTTGCAAGTGTATGAATGTTAAGTGCTGAAATGACCGTGGGAGTGTGTTTCCTTACATTACAGTTAAAACACACAAGTATCCAAGTCTCCATGCACTCATATTGAACCGAAGACTTTCTCTCACCGTCCTGTTCTGTCTTGGTCAGCTCCACGAGCTTCTTCTGTTTCAACGTATCCACCACGTCCGCCAGGCTTCCTTTGCGGCGCTCCGGCGTCCCGAACGCGAGGCCGATCATGGGCTCCCCGCGATCCCTGGAACACTCCTCTGGCTTGTGTGGAGAGGTAGAGTTAGTCCGGTAGGAGTAACCTGAGCAGCCTTTACTGCTTTCATTGTCCTGGGGAAAAACCAGCACATGAGAGTTCAAAGTCAGAGGCTGTACAAGGCATTCGATTTTGGATTTTTTGGATGTTATCACCAAATGCATTCTGGACAAATACATCCCACAGCTCTCATACCTGTTTACTGTGTTTCCCCAGGGTATTATTTTTGCTTAGCTGTGCTTTACTTTGCATGGTCTGGCTTGCCTGACATGCAGAAAGGTCAGCTTTAGGATTGCATTTTGCTACTGACAGGATGTGATGATCACAGTACTTGATCTATCTGTCATCAGGAGCCCTCTAGTGTCACTTCATTACATTCCTTTGCATGGACTGGTCCTACTCTTGCATCGATTATTCTGGTTTTTAAAATATATGTCAGCGTAAGTTGCAACTGAAGGTTGCAAGTCATTGCCCGTCTCTCCGTCACAAATGCAAGAAATGGCATGACCACAACGCAGAAAAACTGAGAGTGTCAGGGAACGACACGGGCAATCTGGAATCAGTAAAAGTGAACACACAGACTTGTATATTCATTTAAATGATTTAAATAATTTAAATAAAACTTTACAATATACCGGTCTAATTAGTACTGATATTTCATTTATTGTTTAATTGCCTCAAAAGAATAATGGAATCACAGTCAGGGGAAAGTTTTTTTTCCCCACATACCGGCACAAATTAACCGGCACAAATTCACACAAGTCAACAACTACATGATGCCGCAGTTATCACCAGCTTGGCTCTACATTTAAAGACAGTTGTCTAAGGTAACTTTCCCAGAAGGAGTAACTAAATCGATCAGGAATGCAGAGGAGATCACTGATGTGTGTTGTAGTTTAGACGTAAGCTTACATACATATATATATATATATATATAAATGAAGTAACTAAACATTTGGATGAGACTTTTATCCTGAGAACTTTGATTAATTCCTGTTTCAATGAAGCTGAGACAAAGACTTGTTGATAGTGGATGACAGATATGTAATGGTCCTTTCTATTTTGTGCTGCATGACAGGGTGTTTGTGTCCCACTGCTGTTTGCTCTGCCGGGTTATGTGTTAAGCAGGAGGCACAAGGAGTCTATATTTACCAAGATGATAAGCCCTCCAAGACGACCACATTGTCCCACACAACAGACACTTTAGCACAGGTGTTCTAACACCGAGGCTATTTCTGGACGCTTTCTCCTCCCCTTACAGAGCGGGGTGGGGGGTGGGGGGGTCTCCGAGAACTTTAGGAGGCTTATGTTTCAAAGACAAGGGGCTTTGGCTAACAGCAAGATCTTAAGACGCCCTTGAAATGGCTCCAGGAGGCCCTGTTGTGCACTTTGTCTTTAAGCGGAAGATGCCTCTGTAATGAGGATTAGGAGATAGTGTGTCACTTGTGGATTGTTCAGGTGTGTGTTTTCAGGTCCGTACATAACACTGCCCTGGAGTTATATAAGCAGCGTGATGCAGGCAGGAAGGTCTGATGGTCAGATCAAATTATAAACTCAAAGGTCACACATCTACTCCCTGCAGCAGACAATGCATGTGCATGACTGAACCTGTGATGTTGTAAATTGTCCTTGAGCGCTTGATGGATGTCACTGTGTTAAGTGGATGCCACCGTGGATGTAAAGGCAATATGCTTGATGTGACAAAGGAAACGTATCACTAAGTACGTCAGAAGTTTGGGTCAATTTTTGAGCTGTTTCACGAAGTCTGATCATGTCTCTGTGTAACGGGGTAAATAGAAGAAGGATGATGTTTCACCTTTTCTTTCCCGAAGTTGTCCATCTTCCATATTTTATATTTCCGAAGTGTGGTTTCCATTTCTCCTCCCGCTGGACTCATGGTCCCAACGATTTCTAATGTTTCAACCTGTTTCCTTGGTTATTTTCTGGTCAGAAATGACTTTTTCTCTTTCTTTTTTTTCCGTATCTAGAACACACCCGAAAGAATCAATTCTTTATAGGCCCTCGGGCTCCTGTGGTTGCCCTTGAGGGACAGTAGCCACATTCAGGAGTGAAAAAAAAAATGTTGACAACTCAACAAAAAAAAGAAAAAGGAAAAAAAGAAATACGGTGAAATGGAATAAAAAGTGAGCTGCTACATGTATTCAGGAACATTTTTGTCTCAATGCACCTTTGAACCCTTAACACTGATGTTAAGTGATGCCAAGCTCGCAGTTTTTTTCTTTATGTTTAATGCATTATATCTTCTTATTATACACTAAGAAGGGTCAAACATAACTGAGGTATAATCTCAAAAAGACATGTACATATTATTATGTTTAGTGGAAATAGAAATTTGCCAAATTTTAATTCTTTTAAAAAATGAATAAGACTTTTTGACTGGGGAATGTATTCAGCCACAACACCGACACCTAAGGAAACTTTATTCTCAGAACTTTTCCTTTTCCTCAGAGGCAAGTCAAACACACCTTGTCCAACAGAACCTGAACACCTCAGCACAGACTCTTACAAACACACACTCTCTCTCTCTCTCTCTCTCTCTTTCTCAGACACACACACACACACACACACACACACACACGTAAACAGGCTGTGGAGATGAGAAGAACTAAGGGGTATAACTCTCTAGAGGAGAGCCCTCACTGGTCTGCCTACAGCGCTGCCTGCAGCTCATAGACCCCAGAGAACCACTGGTGTGTGTGTGTGTGTGTGTGTGTGTGTGTGTGTGTGTGTGTGTGTGTGTGTGTGTGTGTGTGTGTGTGTGTGTGTGTGTGTGTGTGTGTGTGTGTACAGTATGTGTTTGTGTTTACATGCATTTAAGTGTGTGTGCACTCAGTGGTGCGCAGTCATCATTATGCATGAGAATTTGCACACCATGTGAACTCCCGTGTGTTTCATGAGTGCTTTATGAGCCGTGTGCCCTGAGTGTGTACACTGTGTACACTCACTTACCACATTTGTTTTATAGTTTTGAGTTACAGGAACATATCTCAAGATAAGATACGGACAGTATCTCAGCTCTGTGCATAATTCACTGCTCACCATCACAGCAGGCCCGACATTCTCCCACTCAATATCTGTCGGTTTCTCTATGATTTGCTGAGGCTCGTCAGAGTGGGCCTGGTCGTGCGAAGATGGCGACGCCTTCTCCTTCGGACCGTCTCGCTCGTCTTTGGCCCAAGCCACGTTGTCCTGACCTGTCACTTCCTCTTCCTCAGACGCTGGGTGAAAGGGAGGCGTTGCTCGCATGGAAGACATCATTCTGTGAAGGGAACAAAAAAAAAAAATCCCCATTTTTAATTTTGGTGACCGCTGTTTGTGCTCAGTGAATTAAGAAGGAGAGGGGAAAGGAGAGGAGAGGGGAGGAGAGGAGAGCTCTTTTAAACCATGATGGAGGAAAGCTGAGGTGACCCATGAACAGCTGAGGGTCTAAAATTGCGCCGCTGATCTCATAACGATAACGAGAGATATTGATCACAAGTGACATTGTAACCAAAACCTTCGTGGAAGCCTTGAGGGGGCTCTTGTGGAACGTTTTAACATTTTTGTAAATAAAGTGTGTAAAAAAGTAAGTATGTCTCTGCTAATATACAGTTAACAATTAATGTATATATGTCTTGGTACTTCTTATGTGCTTTTATGCATCAAGTCAAATTATACTTTTAATTTAACTACCGTCTTCATGCAGTTATTAAAGGGAACATGCATGTTTACCTGACTTAAATCACAGTTTAATACCCTGCACTCTATATTTATTGTAGGCATGCTGTTTAATTTGCTTAGGTGTATTTATCAAATGCATGTTAGTGCCAGTGCTGGTTCTACTGTTTAAAGGTTTATTTTCATTAATTGTACTTCAAGTGTTTTGATTTCAAAAAAGCCCATTAAAAATATGTATTTGAATCTACATATACTTTGGTAGGTTTTTATGTATTATCAATTGCCTACAATTGAGGATATTTCTATAAATGGTTAAAAGAGGTGGCAAGGAGGCTTTAGGTTTGAGCCCCGGTTTCTGCTGGGCCTTTCTGTGTGGAGTTTGCATGTCCTCCCCGTGCCTGCGTGGTTTCCTCCAGGTACCCTGGCTTCCTCCCGCAGGGTAGTGCGGGTTAACTGGCCGTAGGTGTGAATGTGAGCGTGACTGGTTGTTTGTCTCTATGTGTCGGCCTTGTGATAGACTGGCGAGGTGTCCAGGGTGTACCCTGCCTCTTGCCAGCTGTCAGCTGGGATTGGCTCCAAGCAACACCCCCCCCCCCCCGTGACCCTCAAACGGATAAGGGGTATAGCTAAGGGATGGATGGCTCATAGTAATGTCGGCTGTTTGATCAGTTGTTCTTAACTGGTCCCCTTTGCTACAGCTTGGTTATTGTAAATCAACAATCTGTGTAATACTCCCGAAAATGCAGGGTGCTCTACCTTAGCATGTTAAGTAATTTCATATTTTTGCCCACCGCTGAGTGTATATTGAAGCCGCAAAAAACTGTTGGAAATTTCAGAACCAGGCATTAGAATATTTCATTCAGAACCACAGCTTTATTCAAAATGCAGACATGAATGCTAAAGATGTAATTACAGCTCACTCACACACAAGCAATTTAAAGTACATATCACGTTTATGGTATTAACAGATGCGCTAATTCACAGCAACTTATAACGAGTGAATGTTCCTCACACACACACACACACACACACACACACACACACACACACACACACACACACACACACACACACACATACTTGCATACTCACATACGCACATTAAGCACATACTGCCATAGGGATAATCTATTAATCTATTAAGCAGCATCAAGCCCTCTCATCACCTCAGAGCTGTTAAGAAAGCAGACGCTGCACTACTGAGTTTCAGTGGAAAAATCGTTCCCTTTTTTTTATAATGTAAGCCCCAGGCTGGGAGAGTCATTAGGCTAATACATCATTTACTGTAATGACTTCTCTTTGTCGCACTATACTTATAGGGACTTTCATTTTTACAAGGACACGTTTATTCCCTAAAAACCTCCTCTCCGGTAGCCTAATCTCAGCCCCGAATTCTTATTTTAAAGCTGAGGAGAAGCCCACTTACGTGGCTAATTTGTCCTTGTAAGTGATAATACACACACACACACACACAAACACACACAAACAATTCCACAAAAAACAGAGACACATCCACACCAAACTGATAGGTGACAAAGTAAAAATTCCAACAAAAAGGGTGTCAGACTCAGGAATTGGTTTTTGCTCTGAATCCTGAAAACAGCCCCCCACCCTTACACACACACACACACACACACACACACACACACACACACACACACACACACACACACACACACACACACACACACACACACACACCACCCACATGGCAGCAAAAGGTGAAAATACAAAATTTACAGTTGGAGTTGATAAAGAGTGAGATAACAGTCTGAAACTAAATGCCAATGGGAAGTAGACTGCGAGAAAATATGAAAATAGGGAGAAAATGTATATAAAGAGAGCAATAGAGACACTGAATGAAGGATGGAGTGAATAAGCAGGAGAAGCGTGTCCAAAGCATAGATCCAACCTGCGTGTGTGTGTGTGTGTGTGTGTGTGTGTGTGTGTGTGTGTGTGTGTGTGTGTGTGTGACAACTGTGCGGTCTTTAATTGTTGGAGACAACTCTCACTATAACCACCATTGAGCCATTTGTGCACCTGAATGTACAGTATAAGTGACATGTGAAAGAGCTCAAATCCATGTGGGTTCTTACTGACTTACAGTGACTCTGAGGCTCATGACGTTCTGTGTGGATGTCGTCTTTTACTACCCGTGTCGGAATGCAGCTTCCAGTGACTCTGTTATGTAGCTTAAATCAGAGAGGGGGTGGGGGGTAGAAAAGTGTCATGGCATGAAAGCCGAGACTCGCTCCACTCTGACCTGAGGATGTTGGAGAACCATTAATAGAACACCATCCTAACTGCATCACCTTCTCCTGTAGATTGAAAACACACTGTAATATTGCCTATTTTACTTTAGTTCTGCAGAAAAATCCCAATTCTTTCTCTCATTTAAGGTAAATTTTCTAATTTTTTTTCCCTTTTTTCAGTGTTTCTCTCTAACGTCATCATTACAGAGTTTCTGGTTTACTGTGATTCTGGCCTTTGCATGCTATACTATTCCCAAAGATGGAAATAAGGGATTTGAAGCTCATTCTACCATGACCTCACTGTAAGTTGATCCAAATGAGAGCACAAGCTATATACTTAAATCTGCTTTAATCAATAATTTTATATTAACAGTGGATCAAATATCTACTTGCATGTGAAAGAGGTTCCAGATAAGGACAAACTCGATAAAGATAATTATCGCCAATTGACATCTTTGAGCTCACTGTTTTGATTTTACAGCCACAGATTTTAGTTTTTTTTTTTTTCGTTTTTTTTCAGTGTTGTTGCCAGATGCAGCTGGCAGCTGTTTTGAGTGAAAAACTGTATGCAATCTCCCCAGCATCAGACTGACAAAGTTAGCGATTATCTAGTTAAGAAAGTGGAACATTTAGCAGCTAAAGAGACAGATATTTCCCTCAGGAGTTGGTGGAGACAAAAAACAGAGCTAAAAGGAGAGTGAATATTGGACTTCCATTTCAACAGGTGTCCAATAAAACAACACTACATGAATGCTAATACATAAGCAGCTGTTTGCTAACAACTTCACCATATTAAGGTTTACAATATGTCAGTGTTGTATTTACAACTTGTTTCCTCTTTAAAAAGCTAATGTACAGGAATTGCTGACGTTATAATTCCAGACCAGCATCCAAGAAGTTTCAGAATTCATGTGAAATGCCAAAATGGAATTTCTGTACATATGATCATCTATCCTAATGATGCACAAAACGTTGAAAATGAAGGCAGGCTACCTTCAGACATTATGATTTAAGAGGTATTTAGCTATGGGGATAGTAATTAGACTGTACACTACTGAATTGTGAGGTTTCAAGCCTTTTTGAGCAGAGTAATAACATAACATTAAGAGGTTTTATGCTTTTTCTGTTGAGCATGTTTTGACTTTTTTACCTCTGCCGTTCTTGGGAGCGATAACAAATAGTTACAGTAATTTCTACTAATGTCTCGGTGAAGTCTAATTTAGACTTTGCAGTAGTTTAAGCGTGTTTTGTTTTAAAGCTTTATTGGTAGTTTATGTATTTATTTATTTTTACAACTTGCCACCAGTCCCCACCACCCATAAGCCTGATTTGAATGATTGAAATAGCGACAGCTGTCAGCCAGAGGTTTAAATTTCTCCAGACCTTTGCTGTTTTACACAGTGGTATGAGCACATGAGATTATCAGAGTCCAGACAACCAACAAACAGCAAATCACTAATCCATGATCAACTGGTGCAATCCACACTGGAGCGTTGAGAGAGCGATGGGGAGCAGGGGAGGAAAAAGACAGAGGAGAGCCTATATTTAGCTGACAATATTGCTGGTGCTGTGTTTACGGGGGCGCTTAAGACTTAGTTTCTTGGAACTGGTGTCTCATATGGCCAGGAATGCCCAGCCTCATAACGTGCTGCCACCGATTTGGTTTCATCATGCAACAATACCAAGATTTGTTGGTAAGCATGCCACAAGGCTTTTTGTGATGTGGTTGGTGCAGGAAAACAGTTTACTTCATGCACTCGTTATCAGGCAATGAATCACATCACTGGAGTTTAGATAACTCCTTTGTTTAAGTAACATGGCAAATGTTAACAATTAATTGCTGTGGACTGAGTTGAGGAGCTACTGTAGTTTTTTGTCAAATGATTTGTTAGGGTTAGGATGAATGGTCATGATTTGTTTTCAAGACAGCAAATAAGCGCAGCACAATTTACAGTAACCAAATTACAGATTATTATCAAACCATTTCTCCAGATGTTCACAAAATAATGGGTTCCTGCATACGGACAAAGACAAAATCTAACTTTAAATCAGCAATAACAAGAAGTAGAGAGGGAACTCCCATACAGTCCATTTATGTGTTGCCATCAGCCTGCAGCTGTTATTGTCATGACAGGAAGAAAAACAGAGAGATATTCTTCTGTATTTTGGGATGTCAGCAATCACTAAAACTTGACATCACTACTTTTGCAGAAAAACATCACAGCTGCAGTTTTTGCAGTTTAGATTGATAGTTTGAACTGCATTTTTTGGTCAAGCCAGGTTCCCTTTGAGACTATCAAAAAAGATAATTCAGCACTAAAGAGATGCACAGGCACTATAGGAGAATAAACAAACAGCATTTTGGAGATATGAGTTTTTGTTCTTACTGCAGCTCTTGTGCCCGACAATATCAGGTACTTCCCTACTGAGACACGGGAAGAAATTGAGTGATTAAAGCAGAAGGAGTAACCTTCTCCCAACGAGACCAACCAAAGAATTAGTTTGGTTACGTGGAGACACTCTAAGGAAACAGTTATGTTACGATAATGTTACACTGACAGCTGAAAAACAAATTCATTTTTCACACACGTCGCCTTGAGGCTCTCCAAAAGCCTTTTCATATTGTCAGATATCTAGAAAAACATAAACTCTTTCCCCTGAAAGCTGTTCCGTCTAAAATATTTTTTGGAAAGTGATACTGGTGAGATTGCCTGTTTGATAACTAAACACAGCATGCACTGTTGAGGGAAGAGTTATAATTTTTGTCCTCATACATTTTTAGAGTTTTTGTGAGTGTGAAGACAGGAATATTATCCCACAAGTATGGTTAGCAGCCTGGTGATAAAATCTCAGTTGAATTAATATTTTATAATGTAATATATAATTCTAATAAAGGTACAACATGCTCAGAAGTGTTACTTACTGTTATCTTTGAGCATTTTGGTTTAAGTTCCTTCGCTTCCTTTGTTGACTATGAAAATTCTTACAGCCTTTAACTCAGAGACACATTCAACAAATGGTTGCTGGTGGACAGCTAACTAACGTCCCCTTTCAAAACGGGGACAGTAACTTAGAATCCCTTTGTGAGTGGAAGAAAAACGAAAACCGGGGTCAGAATTTGGCAGGAAAGCGTTGTTCAGATCTGGCCTGGAACCTGGCGACTTGGCAGAAACAATCAGGCATTGTGGAGTATCGACGGAGAGGGACCTGTGACAGATGAGAGTGGGAGAAAGAGGGCCCCCTCTTAGAAAAACAGTGCACAAAGCGCCATTCACAACCCAGGTCCCTTCTGCCACTTGTGGAGCGAGAGAAGGGCTCCGACAAAGGCCTCCGACTCGACCAATTGGGTGTAAAATCTCGAGCCGTCCCAGCTGGATAGAGCTGAGGAAGTGGGAAATACCAAAGAGAAAGAGAGACAGAGAATGAGAGGAGAGAAAAACAGGGGGAGAAAGAAAACTGAGGACTTCCCTTGGAATTATTTGTCTCTTGGACAGTCCAAAGAAGAAAATACGATGTAAGAGAGCAAAGGGAAGCTGTTTAAAGTTTAAATAGAAGTACAGAGGGGTGCTCTGTATCAGCCAGCAGAAACTGTAGCGACTTAAATCACTGAAAAAGATTACATTATTGGTGGCATCCACTTTAGGTGGTTTTTAGGTATGTAACTTAAAAACTTCCATTCAGTGCCCTTAAGCAAGGCACTGAAACGATCATTTGGTTTATTACACCTTGAGTCTTATTGTTGTAGTTCTGTCATTTCTACCTGTACCAATAACACTGAACTCACCAAAGTAACTGATGAGATGTGGGGACACAGTGACATCACTCTAACAAAGTCCTCTGGGGCAAGAAACAAACCATCCGCTAGTTAAGCCATAATGTTTACCACTTAATTTGGAAAATGAACACACCCATCATGTCGGCAATAAGCCCCCATTACATACAGAAAAGGCAAGCGAATTATTGCAAGTGCGATAGGTCGAAGTTTAACCGGGGAGCCAGTCTATAAACTGTAACTGATGTTTACAACTCACAGTTTTGGTCATAATTTTACCCTTAGCCCTCTATTTTCTTTCCCTTCTAGGTTCAGCTAACCTGCTGGGTGTTGTTTAAAAACTGTATGATGGTCTGAGCGCTTGAATCTCTTGCCCAATCAGACTTGTTTTTATCAATGTTGCCATGTTCCCAGATATCAGCAGTTACTAATTTGAGTGCTGTCATGCTATCATGACCAACTGAAATGATGGTGGCCAAACCTATAAAAAATAAGATCCAAGTTGCAATGAATCAGAAGTATTTTTAAAGGGGTATACTCGATACAGTGATTTAGTGCTGCAATTCCAGAAAGTTGAGGGACTCGTGTGAGACAGATTAAAAAAAGAATGGTCAAAATCAAAGCATCAGAGGCTGAGATATACTGACGTTCTGTCAGAGATTTAATTAGAGCTAAAAAAAAAAGCTGGATCCTACACTTCCCATAATGCAACTTAATAGCGTCTATCAAGTTGCCTCCTAAATGTCCACTTCTTTCAAATCGCTTCCAAAATTGCGGCAGTGATGATGATGAGCGGTGGCCGTCAGTAGAAGTCTTTGGTTGTAACGGGCAACTCCCAGGTGTGAACGAGCAGCAGGGCATTTCTAAAAAGAACTTCTGTGTTCAGTTACTTTGCCTGGATAAATAAAAAAAAAATAAAAAAAAAAAGCTCGAAGAGAATTGGCCTTGTATAAGAGCGACCCTCCCAGCTCCTAAATCTTGGGTCTGTCTGGACTCTCATTAGATCATCACACAGCGCTGCAAACAGAGGGTACTGTCATAGGTCAGACATGTGGAATGTGAACACACACACGCTGCCCTGTTTTTCGCCCAGAGATTCCCTTGTCCCAGCTCTTTTGCCCAAAATAGACACATTCAATACCAGCATCAGTTAACCCCCAAATTAGCCCATTGCATCACCGCCGTAATAACAAGAAAAGCAGTTTTGTTTTTCTGAAATTCCAACCCATTAACGTGGATTCCACTGTCAGAGACAGCTCTGTAGCTCTGCAGCCGGCCGAGCCAACAGGCAGCTGCTCTATTTCAAAGCTGTAGGTGCTTATCACATGCAACTGTGGGTATTCTCTGACCTTTTCATGACTTAAGTGAAACAATGAAGGGAGGTAAGCAGAGCGCGGAAGCCGTGTGAGATGGTCAGGTTAGAACATCGTGTACATCGATCAGCTGTCACAACCAAATCCTTTCACGATTATTAGATAAACAAAAGTCATTGTGTGACCATCATTATGTTACACTGAAGAGCTCTATGTATTTACCTCGTTAGAAAGTATTTACAACCACAAGGCAGCCAGAGGGGATGGGCTGCGGCAGCATTCCAGCAGGGTACAGAATATGACTGAATTAGCTCTTACTGAAATGAGCAATTTCATTCTAAAACAATAAGGTTAAATTGCAGTTGCCATTTGAATGACATCAATACTACTGTTGTTTCTGTTTTAACCCCAGTGGAACAATATAATTTGCTTCTATAAATGAGAAAAAAATTCTACAACTCCTCTTAAAACAACTAAATATGGGGTCATCAGGTTGTCCACTTGACACGAAATTTTCACCGGACAGCAACAACATGTTTCATGCTTCATAAATGATTGTCTGCTTTCTCCTCTAGGGTTACATTTTATGTCTCCACCATCAATACCACCAAGAGTTTTTTTTGTGGGGTATTTGTATGAGCACTGACAGCCGGAGGTTTGCAAATTAATGAGAAGGTCTGCTTTATTGCAAAATTGAATTTACAGGATTTATGGATCATTGTGATGAAGTACTATTTTCTGTCTGATATTTTTGTCTTATAACTGTATTAGCCAAGGACAGATATCCCTATTTGGTTATTTTATTTACAACCAGTTTCTAAATTTAATTTACAGGAAATATAAATACATGAAATACAGTTACATAAACCATGACAGAAATTATAATCACCAGACAAAAAAGGGCTTTAAATCAGAGGAAAAATATATCACAGTACCGCCCTCTATGTTTGAGTGACACGTAATGTCTTGGAGATGCGGGGCAGACACACCAAACCAATACAAGCATGTTAGTCTCTAGGTCAGTGGTACAGCCACGTTGCACCAGATCCCACAGGGGGATGGCACTGAAGAATGAGCATAACCTGACACTCACCTATCAGGTAAATTGTTCTTCAGGTATAGTTTTACTTTGATTTCCTATGTTTTAAGAAAGGTGGAGTTGTTAGGAAATCCATTCAAAAACTATCAAAAAGCAAAACAAGACTCCGAATGTATCAGGTTGAGCCAATTATTGTACAGACGCCCCTATTGGAAGTTATTTGGCATTTAGCAGGTGGGATGTTTTCTTCCAATTCATCAGTGAAATGCCAAATTAACTGTTCTATACTAAAAATTAATCTTAAAACTGGTTGTTATTTTGAGATAAAGTGACTTGAAAATATAATACCATTTTATTAGGCAATATTGAATACAAATTGTTCAATCCTTAAAAAGTTACAACTAAAGGATTTAAGGTAGCTAATTGCATTCATAATATTGTCTTGTGGGTTATAAAGCAAGTAAGAGTCTTGAGAAAAACAGGTGGTATAATATTTTGTTTTGAAATAAGTCTCGATATAAAACTGCCACAATATACCCTTTGTACCATGGGGAGAAATGTGGGGAGCAATTCACTTTATCCAGTGTCCACAGAATATTCATTACTCACAACACGGACAAACATTGAAATTTAAGGATTTTGTCTCTCTTCAGATGGACACCTGGAGCAAACATGGGGTCTGATGTCTCCATTAGTCCTGCCGATGGAAAATCTCAATTAAAGCCAATGATGGAGCGCTCAAAAAATGATGAATGCGTCGTTTGTACAGTGGGCGTAAACACACACCACTATGCTTGGTCCCTGTGTTCAGGCTCTGTACCTCGGGTGATGCCGGACCAAAACCGCAGACCCCCAGAAATCCAGTAACGGCCTTATTGACCAACACCCTCCCTTGTGCTTGTTATTTTTCCTGGCATGCGAACACACCCCTTGCTAACACAAATACAGTACACATATACATTTATCTACTACATGGCAACGATACAGAGTAAACCATTGAAGAAACCATTGAAGACCAAAGTCAACACTTGGTGGCTCAAAAGGACTGTTTGTCTGCTAACTCCTGCCAACGGTAGTTAGAAGACCTGGTCAGTGTGAACATTTTGTCTCTTAATCCTTAAAGTAGACCACATTGTCCAGGTAGGTATGGCATCACATAAACTGGCGAATTCTGCCTATAAATCAGCAAATTTAGAACAGTACTTATTATAAACAAACAATAATCAGCACAAGATATCTTTGTATGTTGACTGCTAAAAAAATTTCTGTTAATAGATTGTCAAAGACAATCAAACTTGCTGTTGGTTATGCATTAACAATTTTGCCATTCGTGTAAGATGTTTCACAAATCCTACTATCTGATGGGGAGTCCTAGACATTTTAGTTATGTAATTTTGCTATGTTGCTAAACTGTGAAACTCTGCAAGACTTCAAGCATCCTGTCTGAAGTTTAAACTCAATGGGACTAGGGTTTGACAAATATGCTCTCTATTTGTATTTTGCCCAAAGAACATCCCCTTGGTTAAATCCGCATATAACATCGTAAAATGACTGGACTTCCGAGACCTAAAGTCTTCAAATTATATAGTAATTCTATTTCTATGTAACTCCAGCATAACAATGAAAAGAAATAACCAAATGGAAATTGTTTGACCCAGAGGTAGAATGGGGATTCAAAACAATCACAGAACAGTACCACTGAAAATAGAATAGGACCAAGACTAGAACCCTGAGGAACACCACAAGTAATTGTTGATCTGCTAAATGAGGACACAACAAAACCTAAAATAATTAGGAGCAGTTTCAAAACTACATGTAACTATGCCCTGAGCAAAGGTAAGGTAATACCCCGACACTACATCAGATAAAAATCTGTGTCTAGACAAATTTCAATGATGACATTTAATAGTGTAATTTCCGCTCAACAAATAGATGACAATCTCCAAACCTTGGCAAGTTTTCTTGAGGAGGGTCTGAACATTAAAAAAAAAAAAACTCTGAGGACAAGGAGCCATTTAAAACTCTCATATATACCAGGTACTAAAATATTTAATAGGTAAGACATCTAAAAGAGACAAGGAACCTTTTATTCCATCAACAATGATATAAAAGCCCCTGAACAGTCAACATCTTATGCATCGTCTTTCTTCATTTAAATCTCTACATCAAAGCTACCTCTGCTATTTTTCTCTCTATCATCTCTTTTTCTCCCCACCTCTTTTCACCTCTTATTTATTTCAACTTAAAGCGCCTACAGCTTGCCATTTGACAAACAGCGTATTACAGGAGATAATACGCTGTTATCTTTGACCTCTTTGGGGACGAACATAATTCCACTGTGATGCACAAATAAGATCGTTACACAAGTTTTAAGCCTTGTTGTGCTTGGACCTCCCCATATTGTTGACAGAAGCTGTAAACAAGGGGAAATCCTATTATCTTAAAAAAAAAAAAAAAAAGAGATGGAGCTATGGATACCTGTTTTCCAGGGAAGAAAAACTTCAAATGTTTTTGAAATATAATATAATATATATGTATATAGAAACATCTCACTCAATTTGTCCAAAAAGAAGATGCAAGTGGATATTTTTACGAAGCAACCAAGGAATGCTAATATGTTTACTTTGCTTCACGTCAAATAAATTAAGCACATTAAGCAATCAAAGTACGATAATTTTGCAAAGGGTTAAGTTTCAAAAGTGTCATTGGTAGTGTATTTCAGGGTGACATCAACAGTAGTAAGTCACGATAGAAGCCTGTGGCAATACGACAGCTGCCCTCACACATTTTTCAGAGTGATTGCATTAGCCCTGAGGCTAGCAGCAAAAAAAAAGCGAGCCTCAATAAATCATTACAGGACTCACGGGGTCTCACTGCAGCTGAGAACAATCCTCAGACATCCATGTTTACAGTTCTTCAGTGTTAATTTACTGCATTTGTCCATCCCTGCATCACATTTATAATTCAGGGAATGTTGAATTAAGATGACATGATGGCACAGAGGGACTAAATTGCTCTGAAAAACACAGAAACGGAGAACGGTTATTATAAATGTTGATTCTTAGTTTCAATTGTTGATTTGGTGACAAAGAAAATAGAGAGCAAAGGCATAATAGACCATTCACATGTTCCTAATTAGAATAAAAATCACTACAATCCTTAAGAGCAACAAATGTACAGGACTTTAATTGGAGCCCCAGGTATAGACACATACTGACAGAAGATACTCAGAATTGGCTGACTACAAGGCACGGCCCTGCAAAGGACCAGAAAAACTGAATTAATGAATGCACAACTTCTATTCTACCAAATTCAAATGAATCTACATTAAGTATATTTAAGAGTAAATTTGAATGTATTTGAATCTTCATAATGACAAAAAAAATCATCTGAAATTTTTATTGTAAACAAAAGAATTAGAATCAAACAAGAAGCTCTGGTGTGTAACATCATCTGCAAGAGCGTCCAAACAGGTGGCTTTTAGAGCACCCAGGAGGCGCGAAAGACAGTTAATCCCAGATTAGGACTGACAGATCGTTTCACTGGATGCCACCATTGTAATCCCAGTTGCCTCTCTATCCTCTGACAATGAGCTTTGTTCCCTATCTGAGAAAGAGCTTTGAGGATTTCCTCAGCTTTGTTAACTTGAAATGGCTGCATTATTCAGAAGCATGCTACTTTTGGTTGGTTGATAAACAACATATTTTTATTCAATTATTGACCGGCCTGAATGTGTAATGTGCACAGATGGTTCTAACGAGTCATCTGTGCCCAGAACACAGGATTCAATTTCCACTCATTTTGGCAGTGTATAACTCTGCCATATAAACGGAGAAGAAAAGAGGAAAAGGAAAAGTGGAGATGTGTAGGAATGTAATTGCACTTTTAACACCTCACAAGTTTGTGTGACGCTCTTATTCAGATGGTTTTACGGTAAGTGCAACACAACAAAATTCTTAAAAGTTCAACCAACGATATGAGGTAATGTTTCTATTCTTACTAAAACCAAAATTCATCGCATCATAAATTTTTCATCTCTTCCTCAACTGTTTAAATGTCGAGAACTCAATTATTGTACTTTTTAATATCATTTTTGTAGGTTTTCCCTTGTGCCACAAGGCAAATTACCCAAGAGTGGATAAATTTGACTTAAATAAAGATAAGACTCACCCATTAAAAGAAAGAGGAAAAAAACTAAGTTTAGCTCTGGTTATGCTAATACATCTAAAAACATTCAAGAACTAAATCACTTCTTAGTGTCTTTTATTTCTTTATCTGCTGTTACAGTTACGGTTCATACTGGTTTGTTTTAATGGGGATATAATATAGGACTGAAGCTCCATCTACTCTCGAATTCCCTGTCATTAATCCAGAAAGTCCACTAAGTGGGAGGTAATGCTGAACCAGCAGTGGAGCACCATGAAAACTTCTCCTCTCCAGGAGCAGTTGTCTTGTTTTGGTGGTTGGAGGCATGTCAGTGTCCCTCGGCATGTGGAGTCGTCACAATCCAGACTAATCCTTTCCGCGGTGTGTCCCCGGGCCTTGCTGAAGCCAAACGCTATAGAGCGTACATGAGTGTGTTTAGCTGTATATGTGTGTTATGGGAAACAGCTATGTGTGTGTTGATAAATTATATCTGATCCCATGGACGAGCGGCCTACATTCGAAAAACCCATGTAGGGCGGGAATGTTGAAGAGGCAGCTCTGCGGCCAGATCATACTAGCTGAGAAAAATAAATAAGTCATGCTCTACCTTACTCTGGAATACGAACATAAGCGAGAGCATGTAAAAAACATGTACAAGTACACATACACACTGTCACAGCCTCGAGTGTAGAGAGGTGAGAGTGTGTGTTACGAGGTCAGAGTCTCTCTATACTGCACAAGGTGTCCATTGTCCTTTACCGGCCCTCGGCGAATATACATTGTTCACAGCGCACATGGCCAAGGCATGTAGGGTGTTAATCTAGCCAATCACAGCAGCTGTTATTCACATGGGCCTAAGCCCCTGAATCAGGGCAAATATTTAAGCCTCAGGTGGGGTTGTTCAGGCCAACATGACATGACGTCAGGAGTGGAAAGTCTGGCATTTGTGCATCAGGCAGTAAATGTTAAATATTACATTTCTATTTTGCTGCTCAGTCTTATCAATTGAAATAACACAGTAACATTTAAAACAGTAGTGATTCCATCGTACAGATAGTTCATAAAAGCTTTTACGTTTGTTGTTCTGAAAGGCAGATTGTTGATAGTTCCTTAATGAGAAAAATATTCTGGCACAGAAACAATGCGCCGCATGTTTTGAGTTAGTTTGGAACAAATAGGAGAAGAATTGTATAGCAGCAAAAAAAAGAAGAAAAAAAAAGGGCACAACAAAAAGAAACTGAACAACAACAGAACAAATAAACGTACGTCACGGTACTTCTCGCCACAGGCCATAAATGACAAATTTTAAAAAGAACCTGGAACGGGTAGATTACCACTTTAAGTGAATGTATAAATATCTCATCTCTTTCTCTCTGTTGTTGGTGGGATTGTGAGTGTAACGGTTACTCGTCCAGCTGTTCTGATTTTTATCGCATTAAGTATCATATCTGGACAAACCTCTCTTGAGACTCACCCAAGAATTTCACAGTTGCTGGAAGGGAGCAGCTTTTTTAATAAAGCAGAGTTTCTTTTTTTCCTTTTTCTCCACTGGACAAGGGTACTCTCGTCCTCTGACTGCTCTCCTCTCTCTCTCTCTCTCTCTGTTAAGCCATTCCTCTCTCCATCGCAGCACTGGGCTTGCAGGCTGTAAATCACAATTAGGGGGTTCATTAGATATGGCTGATTTATTAAGACCCAGGGCTTGTCTCTGGGCCTTTCAGCCATATATTAGCTGACTACAAGATCTCATACATAGTTATGAGACATGCTGTTTACTGTATGGCCTATAGGGTCATATGCCAATAGACATTAATTATTGAGTAAGACTCCATAGATTAAATTAATAGCATCTAGATGATAAATCATTTGCATTTGTATATTTTTTCTGTAGCGATGCCTGTACGCAGCAGTTTTCATTGCATATCTAAATACATATCTTTTAATAACCACAAATTGGCAACAGCATCAAAACCCTGTCTCTATTATCAGCAAGTGATCCAACATTTGAAAGGGAGCCAAGCATTTTGGAGCCTCATCCAAAGGCTTTAACAAACATACTCCGGAGCTGTTTGCCCTGTTCAACACACACACATAAATTTGGCCTGTGTTACTCCAGTCTTAAGTGTCCCTGGCTCACATAATACCATATTGTTTCCCCAGTAAATTCAAGTGAATTTATCATACTGCATATCAGCTATTGTCAACAACTGCCTGCAAACACAGGAACCAGATAAAGCGGTGTATATACTCTTTCATGTCAAAAAGTAATGCTCTCTTAGTGTGTCATGTCCGTACAAATTCACAATTTCTGACCTGCTATTCCGGTCCTGCCAAGACTGAACTACTCAGTTCAATAAATTACATTAGAATTAGAAACGCTCTGCAAAATCATTCTGAAACCACAATCAGCAGCTTTCGATTTCCAAAACAGCCCTTCACAAACTAGGCATGCATCGAAAATCATTTGTTTCTTTCTTTTTCCCTCTCTTTTACATATTTTTCTCCAACATACCAGCATGCCCGCTCGTCCCCTGGCACCTTATGGGCTGGATCATTGAACCTCAAGAGAGCTATAGAAATAGTTCTGGATTAGTTACAGCTTGAACAGGTGAGCTCCAACTTGTTCAGGCCTATTTATAGTGAGCATGAAATCCTATTGTTAAGAATTGAGGAGGGTTTACTGACAGACCATAGATGGGAAGAAGAGATAAAGAGAGAGAAAGAAAGTCTTGGCTCAGTCAAAAACCTTCCTGTTCTTAATGTAGACCCTGATCTGGGTCAGTTAGACCAAGTCTAATGATATACACCGATCATATACATGTATATATACATATATATATATATATATATATACATATATATATATATATTTAAAAATTGACTTATTACATTTACTTGCACACTCAATAGATGTAACCAACTTCTTAGACACGTAAATGCATGCAGCAGTTACAGTAACAGTTAAGTGTAATTAAACATTTCAAGCAAGGGCATGTATCCTCACACACATGCTTTCCTCTGGCTGACTCCTGGTACATGACTAATTGACGGTGACAGAGAACAAAGGAGAGGATTAGGGGATTGAGTGTGTGACACACAGCCACAGGTCAGGAGGCAGGTTAGTCTCTAACTGTGATTATGGACGGGCCGGTGTCACCAGAGGACACAGCCAGAGCCGACACCTCTACACCCTGCTCGGCTGCTCGTTTCCGGTCCCAGTGGGTCAGGTCTGCTGAGTGCACGGTGTTTGTGTAACGGTGTAAAACTGCAAGACATCGACTCGTCGACGTGAGCTCTTTAGATGTGGCAGCTACAGCCAGAACAGGCCCACGTTTGATGAACCTGACTTAATAAACACCGAAATCCAAACAAAAGCGGGCACCATGTTTCATTGCCCTCATCTCTTCGAAGGAAGAGATTAATGCCTAATTGTTTTGTGCTTAATTATTAATTAAAATCATTTTAATTGTTAAATTGAAACAAGGCCCTATCGGATTTCAGTATCATAACAAAGTAAAAAGGTTATTCATTGTATGAATGATGGCTCAATTGCCCACGTGTTATCTTGTGAGCTTTGAGAGGCACTGTGTCATTAGCTTTAGCTGCCCAACCTCTTTATCAGCGTAGCCTCTAATTGCTCGACGGCTCAGTTGATTTTGAAGCTAACCAGGAGCGATGTCATCCCTCTGCTCCTGCTACAATGGGGCTCATTGGATTAACTTCGAGCAGGCTTTGTTAAAAGCTGGTGCAAATCTAATCAAGGAAGAGACCTCAGTTATGCTAGCAGGAACTTAAATGAACGGATGACTAAATGGGGGGGAGGGGGGCAGTGTAGGAATGCAATCAGCAGCCATTAAGGCCAGTTAATTTTGGCTGATGGCAGCTTTAAAATGAGAAACAGGATTTTTACTGTAATGAGAATACTGTAATGACGAGGATGTGGTTGTTGGTGATGGTGTTTGGTACTGAGCTGCATTCAGCTTCAGTAAAATCGTGTTCACAAATGGGAAGCTGCCACAAGTCTCTTGGAAACATGTGTTAGCATTGCAGCAGAAGTTAGTGTGGCGGGGAAGGCACTTTGAGTCCCGACCGTCCCTCTTTCTACGGACGTGGGCAGCACTGCATTGAAACGCAAGCTATTTAAAAACCCTCTGTTTTTAAACAGAGGGTTGACAGAAACCAAACAGCTGAAAGTAACCTTTTACCCCGCTACGGCAAGAATGTAAGAAGGTGAAGAAGCATATTGTTTGGAGAGAATAATATGCTGGATCCCCATGATCTAAGGACCAGGTGGCATTCCTCTGTAGCCCCAGAGCACAACAGCTGAAATTGACCCTGACCCCTGACCTTGGTGACCCATGACAGTTAAAACAGGAAGCAATTATCCCGAATGTCAGCAATTCTGGTGGCATTCCTCAACAAGAGGCTTGAAGCCCAAGCAGATAACAGTTGTCACCAAAGAAATGAGAGAAAAGTCAGGAGCAGACACTTGTGGAAAGACCATTAGTGGAGCTGAATACATTTCTATCAAACTTTCTTATTGCCAATTGTGAAAGCTGAGTGGAAACTTCTGGAATCACATGAAACCTTTTACACTTTGTTTTATCTATGAATAAACTCTTAAATAGCGACTGAAATACACAGAATGAATAATGAAATAGTATCTTCATTTCACAAAGGTTTAGAATGTCCAGAAATGTTGAAATATTGTTGCTAAAATTTTTGAAAAATGCATCAAAGTGCATCCAAATGACGGATTTTCAAACTATGGTCTCATATATTTTGTCTGGTGCTTTTTAAAAGCACAGAGCAAAACATAAAAACAGACACACACGATTGTTTACAGTCATTCCTCATTTTAGGTTACACAAAGTAACTAACTTTCCCGAAAATATGGAACACAACTCCTCACCAACAGAGTCCAATGTCACTGTTAGAACGAACTCAAGAAACACATTTACTCTCACTTCTCTTCAACATTTTCCCCGTTCTCCTCCAATTATAGCCTTGCCAAATTCCCTGTGTACTACAGTTCCCTCAACTGCCAAGTCCTTCATTTTGGCCTGGTGTTTGTGCGTGTGTGTGTGTGTGTGTGTGCGTGTGTGTTTGTGTGGGGGTGTGGGTGTGGGTGCGGGTGTGTGTGCGTGTGTGTGTGTGTGTGTGTCTGTCATGTGCTTTTTCCGAAGCACCAGCACTGAAGTTGCCAGCTACTTCTTTTCATCAGAAGGTTCATACTTCAGCAAAAAACTGTCATGTGAGAAGTTGGCTTTGTGTCCTGTTAACAGAACATTGGAGGTATGAAGGGAATACTCTCTTATCGGGCAGGGGAAGGAAACATGCGCACTAAAGGATGTCTCCTAATCATTTTGATAATGCGGTCGGTTAACATTTTCAAGCGCTAGTGCACTCGCATCAAGTCAAGTAGATATTTCGTGCAACAGTCCTCACTTTCATCATGTATGTCTGTTTTTATGAATAATTTCATATCCAGCTGTGCAGCACCTTTGAAGGCAATGGTGATGAAGTAGTTTAAATTAGACTTTCGGAGTTACACCTTCGGACTGTAACATTTTAAGAGGTGTGACTCGAAAAAGCTTTATTTAAGCACTAACCAAGCTGGAAACAGGGTTGTGCTCCCTTCTTGTCTTCCCACCTGCCAACACCGTCCGCTGTTTTTCCTTCATGCGATCCAGTTGTATATTTTCGTCCTAAAACTTATTGACACCATAGGTCCATATACATACCCCATTCAGTAACTGCAACATCCCCACTTCAGTTTCAACTGAGGACCTTTGTTGCACGCCATGCCCCCTCTCGCTCTGTCTGTCGACTGCCAATAAAGGCGAAAATGTTTCTCTTTAAAAATCATCGCCAGAACTAGTCCGTAGGTGAACAAGTACTCGTTTCTTGTCCCTCATTTGCAGCAAAGCCTCTAATCAGGGCACATAACCCGCAGATGATGCTGTGGAGCTGACCACCAGTTGATAACTGGTCACACTGGCCGGCTTCAAGGGGGTGTGTATGTGTGGCCGCCATGTGAAGCGAAGGTGTTACTGAAAAAAGATGTGTTGTTGCATGTTTCCCTGAGGAAAAACCCCTTACCCTGGATAAATCAAAGGTCAAAATCTAGATCCATCTTCAAGCTGCTCTCCTACCTCACCTCCCTCCTTTCTCACTCTGCCTCCATATCTAGCCTGCGCATTACCTCATCAGAGGAGGATCTGCCTAAAGCCGCAGCGGTCACACAACAGACAAAAGCGCTCATCTCCAGGAAGCTGCTGCCGCTGCCTGTGGTTTTGGAGAGAGGAGAAGAGAGGGGAAAAAGTGACTCAGCCCCACGGCTCCTTTCTTCTCTCTGCCGACTTAGGGATAAATGGAGGGATAAAGAACAGGGGGAGATAATATTTAGAGCAGGCCCCATTTCAAGGGCAATAGAAGAGAGAAAGTGGGGTATGAGCTTGGGTGGTTTGGGAAGTAGCCACGAGGGTCGGTCTATACTGTTACTGGCAGCAGGCCTCGCACCGTGGATTTATGTGTAAGTGGGGAGGAACCGCTGCTGGCCCGGCCCTGCATTAAAGCCCCGGCTGCTGCAGCTCCACGAGCCTGTTCAAAACAAACCAGATGGGCCTCAGACGGGATGTTGATGAGGCATGAGCATGCAAAACACAAACATGCACGCGAGCACAAACACAAATAAATTGATCCAGACTGAACCTGACAAACAACTAAACACATTACACACAAACATATGTACTTGTCATACACGTGCTGGTGAGTTTGCATGCATGAACGAATGTGCTTGGCCGTAGCAGATCGCTGAACTTCACTTCTCTTTTCCCACCGTTAAAGAAGTTCCTTACAGCAAACTTGCAAGGCATTCTGTCCACTCTTGACCTAAGTGGGCGTTTCTTATGCGTGGACAAATCAGATCAATTAACTAAATCTCCGGGCTCGAGAGGACATAATAGTTCACTGTTAACATAAGGTTAAGTACTGAGAAACCACACCAAATTTTGTTAGACGCTGCCCATTAGCAGGGCTGATTTGTCTTACACTGTAACACAGTGAAGTTCACATACAAAGCTGCAGTATAAAGGAACAGAGAAGAGAAGGACATTGTTTTGGGAAAGCCAAACAGGCAACCTCAGTGGGTTCATTAGCTTATTAGCTCATTAGACTACCACAAATCACCCCAACGTCTGCTTGGTGTCTGGTCACTTTTCTAACTCTTTGCAAATGACTGCCATTACCGCGGCCTTGTGTAACAAGAGAGCACTGCAAATAGGCTTATCATGATGCATGAAGTAGCCAAATTCTTTTCTCGAAGTCTTTTTTTTCCACTGCTACTTACAGCTGTATTGACTTTGCAAGTTCAGCGTATACTGAATATCTCAGATGAACATATCTATGTATGCCATGCTGGAGTAGCACATGTGATCTTGTTTTCCTAACCCAACACCGAATAGATTTTGGATACACAAATGAAAATCTGGATCCAGTTCTCCACGCTTCAAAAGTAAACACACTGTAACCAATAAGAACCTTCAAGACAGATTCTGTCTGTCCAATGATGGCAGATCATCTAAAACATTAGTCATAGACACACGCCTGCCCTTCTGATCATTAGACATATACAGTAAGTCAAGCCCTGGATTTTGCACACAGCACCAGAAGTCTTCGTTCCATAGACCTAAGACAAAGATAACATAAATTGTTGCTGTCACGACAGGATTGGTGTCCTATAAAGACTGAAAATTTGGTTACGAGGGTCCACCTGTCATCTCACCGCAATGTAAGTGAATTTGAAAAGCAACTGCATGTTAAAAGACACAATAATGCGATTTCAAGTTTCCAGTTGAACTGATGAAATTAAGGGAGTTTGATGGAATTAAAAGCAGGCTGAAGCAGTCCTTTTTTCCCCAAATCGTGACACAATTGCTTTCTTTAAACGCAGTGCACTTAGACAGAGAAAAAAATTTTTTGAGGTCCTTATTAATCACTGTTATGTTTTCATTATTTCATTTCATCTTTCAAAGAACCCGAAAATATCTAACGTCCAAGATCCCATATTTGCTCCAAGTAGCTCTAGATGAGTGTTTCCCAACTTTTCTCGCTTGTGACTCCTTAAAATAAAGCTATACATAACTGCAGCATCTTGTCCCAGGGGTGACTGCATGTCAACGATTTGTGACATGCCTCCTTCTCTGACTGTTATATTTGAATACGTTTCAGGGGAATGGGGGGGTAGAAATATCGAGGCAGTCACAAAAGAAAACCACCAAACCTGTTAAGAACGTCTGAAAAATGAAACAATTTTTTGCAACACAAATGTTTTTTCTGTATTTTCCAGTTGTATTTTGTGACCCCTTAATGGCGTCCTGACCCCCACGTTGAGAGCCACAGCTCTAGATTGTGATATAGGATGATTTACACGAGCCATAAGTCAAGTCTTTGAAACTGAGCTCCTCCACCAACCAGCAGGACACAGATTATCACACACAACAAAACACTGAAGCTCATCTGTCCACTCTGCAAGCGAGATGCCAGTGAGAATCAAACAGGCCACTTGTTGACCTGACAGTGACACGGCTCAAGGGCCACTAGAGAGGGCCTTGATAAGTATTCTTAAACATGGGGATTAGCCAGATGGTCAGATCACTCTTTTCTCCAACCACTCCCATCTGTACATTTCATGTGTCTCCCGCCTCTGCTGAAACCATCGAGATCGGGCCACTGCAAACCTCACCAGCTCAATTTGGGCTAGTGTTACCTACAGCACGATTTGACTCCAGATATAATCTTTATTGCTCACAGAGAGAAAGTCCATTAAAAGGCATACTGTAGGTCCCGGCGCTGAAAGCTTCCTGGAGAGATGCCTGTGAGAGTCTTAAAAGACCCCTTTCTTCACCCAAGTGAAAGCAGCTATTGAGGGTGCACTGGGCAGAATACTAACTGGAGTGGAGGTCTGCAATTGCTGTGAAACAAATCAAAAGCGTTCTGTATGTGCCGATGGAGGGGAGAGAGGGAGAGAGGTAGTGGACATGCACAGAGTCAGCTACAGTTTTGTTAGCATGGACTAACAGACACACACACACGCACGCACGTACGTGCACACGCACACACACACACACACACACACACACACACACACACACACACACACACACACACTGCTGCTCTGCTAAAACAACCACTGGTGCAAAACGTGGCATGTTCAAACACCAGCAGGAGTTGCTCCATTCTACTGTGAGGAAACGATAATGTGTTCTCTATGAGAGCTTATTATCTGCCATTTGGAGGGGGTAAACATCCAGCGCGCCAAACAGAGGCCCAAACGCACACACAAGCCGGCAGTGTTACGGCACAAGGACAGACTTGTCATTTGTATCAATCAAAGAGGGAAAACTTACAGAAATAAGAGACTTCAACTCCAACACCCTCTTCTCACTTGTGGATGACTTTAAAATTCATGAACGTCACCTGAAAAAGAGGGAAAACAGAAGAAAAGGATTATGTTTCTGATATCACAACAGAAAGGCATCGTTTTTGTGTAGTAGTCATCATCACCACCAATTAAAGGGTCAGTTCCAAATTACGAAAAAGAAAAAATAAATAAAGGTGAACGGGATTCGATTTTACAGTCACTTTTCACTATAACTACACTCTGCCACTGAAAAAGCTGTTGCAGATCATCAAGTCTAACAGGGACAGAATCCTAAAAACTGGGCAAGCAAAACCAACGTTTTAGGTGAACCCACCCTTTAAAGGACGAACGTTTTGCCATAAAAATCGGGAAACATTTTAATTAACACTGACTAAATTCTTCACATCACGCCAGCGTATGAACATTTGATTTGGAAAGTGTTTCTGGAGCCCAGTGAATACACTCTCGGCCCACCTGAGCTCCCTCTGTAGTGGATGTTCAGGACAGAACAGAGGTCCAGTGTGAAGTCCACAGCAGAGCCAACAGAGGGTCACTGTATTTCTCTCACAGCAGTTTCACTGCAAAAACAACAGCCCAGACTCAGCCACGCAAAGCCTAATAAACGACAAACAGAGCGATTCTTGTACGTGGCTTTTGAAGTCGAAAAACTGGCCGTAATCTGTCTTAACACAGTTTGTGATGCCTGATATTTTCCTTCAAAAATGTATCCCAGTGAATGCTGGAAAAAATTCTCTTGACAAGTGGACAGCTTGCCATTCCTGGGCTGCCTGGCTCACACAGACCACTCTGCCTCTTGAGAGCTAACCTGAGGTCAGCCTTATTATAGCCTCACACGCACACAAGCTCACACTACAAACAGCCATTTGCTAAACTGGGGTCATAGAAAACAAATAACAACATCAAAGTGGTCCAACTGCCGATGGACCGCTTTGAAGGTACCCTGCTAAGGACAGGACCGCCCTGAGAGGGCCCCAAATTGAGAGAGGATGGGAGGCAGTCTTAATTGAGAGTGGGAGGCCGCTAATTAAAAAAAAAGGAACGAAGTGAACAGGATAACGACAGACTTAAGGGGAGAGGCTGTGTTCACACAGACAGGCAACAAACCAAATAGAGCAGCATTTTTCTCTGACGCTATGCATCATTACCGTGCCTTAACACAGCATCAAAGTCGTACAAAGAGCCCAATACAAACACGCCTTTGATTCCACAATTTGAGGCTAATTGAGAACAATGAAGAAAAAAGCCAACACTGCGCACATATGATCTTTTATTCATGTATGGAATCAACCAAATGATTCTCTTGGATGCATTTTTCTCTCAGGGCACAATTAAGGGCAATTCTGACCAGAACAACTCGAAGGCTTGTATCGTAAGAAGTTCTTGTGATGATAATAATGATAACAAATAGTCGGCAAAAGCACACTTCTGTGACACGTCCCTGCAAACAGTTCTGTAAGATGCAACTTCTTTCTTTCTCTCTCTCTCTCTCTCTCTTTATTTTGTAGAAGGAGCAGTATTGCCCAACAAAAGTTGAAAAGGCGAAGACTCAAAGAGCCGACCAAGCCTGCGAGTTGGAATCCTGTGAGTTCCGTTCACACTCTGCAGCTCTCGCTGACCCGTCTGAACACGCTCCAGATGTCTGCAGAACCAGTTATTCTGTTTTGTCTTCTTCTCTTCTACCCTCCATTCCTCCGCTCCACATGCCTTGCCACTCATCTGCAGATGGCAGCTCTGACACCTGGAGGAGGATGGGTAATCAGGGAGACAGCTGGCTGCCCAGTCGGGGAGAGTATCCGCAGAACGCACACCCATACACACGCACACGCACACACACACACACACACACACACACACACACATCCAGACATACACTCGCATTCTGCACAAAACGGCCCTTGCATTTTTGCATATGCTGACAGGTACATATACAGTCAACATATGTACACACCTGTATTTATAAAGTGCATGTCCACGTTGGTAATATGCGTAAGTCCTCCACTGGACAATCCAAAACCAGGTGTGGTGCACGCTAGATAAGGATAACGCAATCTTAAATAATATGACGTATTATCAGTTATTATAACTAAATGTGTGCAGAAGTGGTGCCTTATTGAATTCACTGAAGGTGGGGCAGGAGAGTTCACGAATATAGATCAGAAAACCTGCCCCTGTAGACTTTCAAGCCTCTACATGAGCACATTAACCCTCTGTGAGCTGCAACGTCAATACATATGAGGTTAGGACGACTTTTTTTTATTTTCAAAATGAGGCCTTAAAATCTTCCAAGCGCAGACGAGGAAACATAGAAGGTCGGACTATAATTCAGTCTTATCAGCTTTCAGCTTAATTGCCAAATGATCATGAAATGCAACCGCTTTTCCAAAATTCAGTCGTTCAAATGAATGATTCCAGCAAACTGTTATACTAAAGTAACCTGTAAAAGTTTATTTATTTTACACGTGTGTTTTTTTCTGATGTAAAACACACGTGTAAAACACAGTTCACTGAATATGAATGTTATCAGTTTATGCTATGTGGAAAGTGAGACAAAAAAGAACATCTCTCTCAGAGAACAAGCCCCCACGAACAGTTTCTTCTTGTTTTAGCGTTTCTTTTGCTCTCTTGTTTCTCTCTTCTTTTTCTCCGTCTCACTCTCCTGTCTCTCCTATCTCTCCACTCTCCCTGATGTCCAGTCCCAACCATTGCTCTTCTCATCCACCTCAGAAGGTGGAGCTGACTGAGGAGACCCAGGCTACAGAAGCCATTTCAGGCTCCTCCTGACAACTGCAGGAAGTAACAGCTACCTTTTTGGCCCGCGGTCCAACAGCTGTAAAATGGCACATGTTACCCTACCGTTGAGCCGGCAGCGAAAAAGCACCTGTCTGGAAAAGAACCTTAGAGCGGCAAAACAAAAAGGCCAGAGCCGCATTTTTGGCAAAAACAAAGCTGTGACGTCACAGCCTTAAAGACTGTAACGAGAGAGGTAAGAGATACGGCGCGCGACAAGGAGATACACTGCACCGTATTCAGAGCAAGGCCTGCACCTGCACAATGAATGCACGCATTCACACATCAAAATATGCACAGTCCCAAATGTTGTCTTGTTGCAGCTGTCAATGCCACTTGTGCAGACGCGGACACACTGGAGTAAGAACAATGGAACTCTATGAGACAGAAGCTCTCTCAATGAGCTTAACACCGCATGAGGCTCTGTGCTGCCACTTCCATGTCTGCACCATAGGAAACGGGGTATGGCTCCAACTGTTCACATGGGCATTTAGGCCCGAATGAGGTCCAGTTTGCCCATAAATGATGAGTTTAGAGCACACGTTTACCCGCAGAGGACCGCTTGGCCGTGTAGTACGGGCCTCGTAATGTTTCCGTTAGGATTTCTCTGATTTCGTGTGGGGGCTGTAAGCAAGCAACTTATCTTCCTGTTATCACTGAGCTATTTTACTGCATTTCGCACTTTGAAATTGTAACTGGAAGATTGTCAAACTTCAGAGCTCTGACGGTTCTAGACGGTTCTTATTGCCCGAAGCTTGCACCTTGATCTGAGTCTCCAGATATCAATCCTATCCTCTAAAAAATGTGTTTAATAACAAAATAATCTGGTTTACAAATAACTTTTGGAGATAACTGCTGTCGGATTGTGTTCACTAGCAATGTGGGGGTTTTTTTCCCAATCCTTGAAGAGTGAGATCCTAAATGCCAGGGTATGCTTGAAACAAACTAGTTCGTACAACATGTTGTCCAGGCATGTCTGAAGACAAAAGGGTTTATAGCTTTTCCCAACAGCACTTGAATGCAGGGCGAAAAACCTGGCCGTCATAGAGAGGGGGTGAAACACAATGATCATTGAAATGAAACGTGAAATCCTTAAAAGCATGGGTGCTGTTGCGCTCATTCATGCAAAAAACAAGTAAAGAAGTTGCGTGAAAAAGGAGACCTCGAGAGAGAAGTTCAAATCCTGCCGACTTTCTCCACTTTGTCCACCTGGCCATTCACGGCGTAAAGTGATCGTGATTGAAAAAGGGACCAAAATCCAACACTGTTGATCACTGAAGATCCAAGCAGTGCTTCGTCTAGAGCACACTGACCCCTTTATACAGCACAGAGGTTGGAGGGTGGTTGGTTGGGTGTTAAAGCGCAGGACTTTGACAGTGGAAACTGGAGAGGTTTGCATGTTGAGTCGCAACTGCGGTTGTGTTTAGTCCTGCTTAAACACTTGATAAAGGTTTTTCTGGTTACGTTGCTTAAAAGACAGGGTTGCAGATATGCATGTGGGTGGGCAAACCGCTACTCAGAACACCTTTAAAAAGTGAAACAAGAGAAGAGGATGTTTGCATGGGTGAAATGCTTTTGTGTTTCCTTCACAAAAGACCCGGGTGAACATTAAAGAGGCTTAAGTGACGACATGTATTCTCTCCAAAGTCGCTGTTAACATGAAATATTGCTAAAGTAATGCATGGGAGGGAGGGAGAGGCTTGGTAGGGGCAAGCGCCAGCACATACATCTAAACCTTGCCCCTCTGCTCGCTACCCTTAGTAGATTACATTGTGGCGCTCACCATTGTCTCGCTTCTTCAAGACAAAGCCTTTTCCACTGTGCAAACAGCGCGCCTTGGAAAGATTGTAAAAACAAGTGGTGAATGTCAAAGGCAGAAGTGAATAGGATCTCTCCCTTCTTTTGTCAAGCTGGTGAGGTATGCACAAACACATCGCTGCGTGACAGAGAAGAAAGAAGGGCCTTGAGAGGGAAGGAGCCGGAAAAGTTGGAGCGTCTTTACATGAAAAGGCCAATGCCGTGAGAAGTCGCCTGCGTGACTCCTGGGTCTATAGAAAAAACCCCTCCACGAGTGCTTGGATGAAAGACCCCCAAAACACACAGAAGACATTACACTAAAGACACGAGGAGCGGAATGATGACCTATGGCTGCAAAGGGAAAAGTTTTCCGGTATATAGAACATAAAGTTTGCAAAAATGTTCTGTATCAAAGATAACAACGGTATAAAATAATATATTCATCAATAAAAATAAATTCTCCTCATCTGCTGCAAAGAAATTTCAGACGTATGAAGACCAGCCACCCACTGCTGAGCTTTCGCTGTCCCAGCCCGAAGTCAACCTTGTCACGACCCAAACAAGGCTTAAACTGTCAGGGGCAATTAATGAGGGCAACCTCGGCTCCCTCTAATTTACAAGGCCAGCGCCAGCCTGTAATTAATTGCCGCGTGCATAAATGTAAATGAGTCCGCTGGGGAAGCAGTAGGGAAAAAAACGGCTGTCAGGCCAATATTCCAGCCGGGAGCAATCTGCGAAAGAGGGAAATGATTTAGAGGACAGCGCACAAATCTGCTGCTCTGTAAAACACGGAGAAGCCGAATGTGCAGGGAGGCTTGTTGAGGTGGAGGAGGCGGTTGTCAGAAATGGCTTTAAAAAACGAATAGAAGAACTGTGGTGGCAATAAATATCAACTGTTTTATTTCAATCTTCTCCTCCCCCATATGTCTAGAATTTGTGTTCCTATGGGAAACTAAACATACAGTTTATCTCATCTGCCGGACCCAAACTCCCCCACCCATCACTGCTCTTAGTTGTTGCACTTTGGTGACATGTTTTTCTAAAGAATTAATGTGCATATATCATTTCTATAGAAACCTTTACCCTGAGCACGAACGTTTATTGAGGATCAAGACGTTTTCCTGTACTAAACTTTTCAACAGTTTTTTTTTCTTTTTTCTTTTATATAAGTGCATTTTTGTTGCCGTGTCCACACCTTAAACAGACTCCTTGCCTGCGAGAGGTATGTGAGATTCAGTCTGAGAGAGTGATTTCATGGCTAGCAGTTATTGATCTGATCGATATCTACCAAGCTGCATTTTTTTGATCCTTGGCATTTTATAATGCTACTCATATTTTATGTCCCATCTCAATTTGGAGTTGAAAATTGATGGATTGACACATGCACACATTTGCGGCCGGAAATTTCGTAAAACAACATTGTGGGCAGCAGAAAAAGCTCCGCAGGTGGAACTGGGCACGTTGGCAGATTAGATAAGTAATGTAATCTGGAATGATTAGATACTGATTTGTACATTTTAGAAATATTAATCAGCCACGTTCTGACTTGATATGTGCGATGTGTCAAACAAGTCTCTTAAGACATAGTGTAAGTGTTGGGATTATGTCAAATTGGACGGATGTTTTGTTCTCTTCGGGCTGATACACACCATGACTCTTTCCATCATCACCATCGTTATCGCCACTTGCAAAAGACATGGAGCTGCGCAACGGCGAAATACGCATAAAATCAAAGAGAGGCAGGCACAAGAAAATATGAAATCATTAGTGGCAGCTACAATGGCAGCTCTAATTCATAAATCTTCGGCACAAAAGGCCGCCACTTAACTCCCTTTGTGTCCGCCGTGAATAAACAGGCAGAGAAACCATTGTCCACTGAAACCTGCGCAAATGTGAGGAAAACACACGTGAAATCTACAATGTATGGGTCAAAGTAGCGACACTTAAAGACACGCGCACGCACACGCAGGAGGCCCCGCAGCAGCCACAATAGCGTCTTTATGACATAAGCTCCTTTTCACTACAGTGCTTTAGAAAAGGCAAAAGAGATTTTTCCTATAGCAGGCCTCCAGCAATAACAATTGACATCACAGGCCAGCCTACGTATGTTTCCCATATTAAACAGGGAAACACAGTGTAAGCTCCTTGAGAATGAGACTAAACAGCTTGCTGAGGCAGCGATTTTCTCTCCTACAATGGCAGGCCCTCTAACAGGGAACCATCATCTTGAAGGACTGTGGCAAAGGGCCATTTTATTTTGTTACACGTCGGCTGAGAGCCAAGACAAATTAGCTACCTCCAACAGTACAGTGGTACAGCTGAGCTGATTGGTTGTTTCCAACCTAGTCTCATCTCAGACGGAACAGTAAAACAGAGGTCGTGCCCGAAACCTGCGGTTAACATTAGACGCACGGAAAAGCACACCAGGTGGGTCCCATGAAGTGGCTGTTTTTCTCTTCGGATGGCCCACACAAGAACACACATACATGCTCAGCGCTGCTATCGTTAAGTGTATCTTGTGGGAGAAACCTACTGGCACAAATGTCGGCAAGCCGTGATGCTGCCGCCCGTCCCACCGTTGGATTACGTGGCGGAAACTTGAAGTCTGAGCCCAGCCAGCTTGATACCCAAGCCAGCGCCACTCCCCTGCACAACCCCGTCACCACTGAACACTACACTAAATGCTTCTGCTAATCCAACGGCGTGTACAGAAAATAGCATGCCATATACAAATAGACATGAGCCAGCAGCGCGTCGGGAGCATGTCGTTTATGACCGCTTTCCTAGGCGCTCTATAGTCCTGGGAAATTCCTGACACCACGGATGAACCTGATGTGTGTATCTCACAAAGACTGGCTGCTTTCGGAGCCGTCCGTCAGGACGAACATTTCTATTCCGAGCCACACAGTCGATACTCAGCCTCCCTCATTCTCTCTCTCTCTCTCTTTTTTATTTTTTCACTGCTGCCTCTATCTCTCCACTGCGAGCCCAAACACTCACCACCATCTCATGATGACAACGGCTCGATTAAAGACTTCTTTGGGGCCTGGAAACCATGGCAACGCCCTGTGTAGACAAGCTGGCCAGCGACCAATTGGATTTGGGCTTTGGCTCGATGGGTGGGACCACGTTATCCTGGCCCTCACTACTTCACCACAGGGTCATTTCAGAGGCCTCACACCCCGAACCCCGCTGCCACGCCCCATTACTCCAAACCGCTACGAGTGGTAAAGTGAAGGTTAGCCCGCTTTTAGAGGAGGGTGACGCTTGTATAAAATGGGAGGAGCAGGAAAGGATCGAACTATAAAAGCAATGTAAACATGAGCTCAGAGTAGAATGACACCATGCCTGTTTATTCCACTTTGTATAGCCAGGTGAGAACAACTCATTGCACTTGGTTCTGCACCAACTAACGGCAGATTCCTGAAAAGGCGGGTCTCGATTGTCTCCTTAGAAAATTGTGGCTCCATTTGCGAAGAGCGAGAACTTAGTTGTCTCTAAATCCCAACAATGAGCTCGGTTCTTAACTGGCCTGAGCTGCATAGTAGCTACATTATTACAAGAGTGGAAAAGGAAAAAAATTCTTCAGGAAGGGCACCTAATGTGTTCTGTATAAACTACAACTTCTATACTCAGTGTGCTAAATCTGCACTATAAACTGGATTTGTGAAGACTGAAAAATGTGGGTGTTTAGCAGGATCTGGTGAATAGACGCCACTGAGTTGCATTATGGAAAACCTAGGTTCCAGCAGGATATTGGAGCTACTGCTGCTTCAATTTGGGCAATTTGTTTTGTAATCTAACACACAAGTCCACTGATTTGAGGGAAGTGCAACACTAAATTGCTGGAGTACCCCTTTAAATACGACTTTGGCGAGTATTTTTCCATTATGCTTGCATTCTTAAATTCGAACAAAATATGATACTTGTCTCCCAGACTGTTGCTGTGAAAGCTACAGACCCTCTTTTTCCTATCCAGGCCTTTATCTGTCTAACCTTGTCTACACAATGCACTGATATCAGGCAGTTTATGGCTGAACAGTATGAAATTAAATGAGTAATCTACTGTATAAAAGAAAGCAAAGTAAATTCCCTTTTTTTGGTTTGGACCACAGAAAGCAAGCTACGTGTGACTGTGCTCTCAGCTTGTTTTTTGTTTTTTTTTATCTCTTATGAGATGTGTTTGTGTATGCCTTCGAAAGCACGCGTGTGTGCCTCTGCGTGTGTGTCCGCACTGTCCAAGGCACAAATGCACAGTGGCGTGTGGTTCTGATTTGTCGGAGTGCGCAGCGTTTACCATTTTCAGCAGTCCCCTAAAAACAGTCTCAGAGAAGGCTCATGAGAACAGCACGGGAGACCTTTTCCTCGCCACAAATGTTCCAGCAAATTTCCCTTTTCTTTTCTATCCTTGGATACACAAATTTATGGTGCTAGTTCAAAAAGAAACACGTAGTTTTGTAATACACTGGATCTGGAAACAACTTGTAAAAACATGTGTAAAATAAAATCTTTGTCCTACAGTCATAAAGTGTAATATGGCAATCATGCTCAGAGGCAAAACATCTGAAAGTGATTCGTGCAACATCAACAGTGGACTTTCATCAAAAGGTAGTGCAAATAATAAATATTATTATCATGTTTTTTGTATGTTTTGATCTGCAGCAAGCGCCAGAGGGGTGGGGTTTATGTGTCGTGACAATTCAGAAAGCGTCGGCTTGGCTGTCACTCACACAAAAGGTGTGTAAATGTATGTTCAAACACCTTCATGCGACTATAAAAACTTTCAGGCATTTGTATTATATAATACACCAAACCCCACCCATCTGGTCCTGAAGCGGCATAAAACAAACCGAGAGATGTTTGCTAATGACACCAACTTTCCCATATTGACTCACTGCATTGTATTAAGCACCCTGCGGGTTGATATTTAAATTAGGCTTCATTTTAGGGTATTTACTTAGAATAATTATATTTGTCAAATATCTCATGATGTACTTCAGGTCGCAAAACTTCCCTGTGGAGTTAAGAAGAAAACCCTCTAAATACAACGGGGCTCTGGGTTTGCATGCACCATGGAGGGTATCCTCTTAATCCCAGCACCAAAAAATTGGCCTCCATTTTCAAAGCCCAGCTGGATCACACACTTTTGGTTAAAACAGAGCCATCGTGGCAGCCCACGCTCATCGGATCTCAACAGAATATATCAAATGCTCCACCGAAAAACAGCGGTCTGGAAAAACAAAACATCTTTCTGAATCAAGGCCGTTGAACAGCTTTGAACTGTGGGAATAATAAATGACACTCATCCTTCATAAAAGTTCCCAAACCATGCAGCTTCCTAAACAAGTACCATGTCGCACTCTGCAACCCAGAAAGACAGTAACACAAATACTTCAAAAAGAGACAATGGCTCACAGGCAGACCAAAAATAGTCTTGCTTTTTTGTCGCATGAGTCTCATGTTAGAATTAAATAAGCAGTGCTCCAGACAAAAGAAAAAAAAAACCCTATGTTGTTTTATGTGATATGAAAGTCACTGATAGCATTTTGGGTTTATTGAACGATGAGAAGCTGCTTTTTTTTTTTTTCAGTCCTTATTTGAAGCTAAAAGGAAGATGGCCACAGCAAAAGTTTAGGACACACTGAACGAGAAAGTGGAAGGAGGAGGAGAGACTGAAACTCTAAAAGCTCTTGGACATGCAGACATGCTCGCATGTGATTTCCCTTTTCTGTAAAATCATCAGGAGCAGTGTAATTGCCAAAGCATCTGCTGCTGCTGCTGCTGCTGCTGCTGCTGCTGCTGCTGCAGTCCAAGGCCACAACTTCTGACTGACAGATAGAGAGCCACTGGGGCATCAGTGTCCGTCACCTGGCCACGCTACCGTCTCGTTAGAAATACCAAAACTCTGTAATCTGATTGGATGAACCAAAGAGACCGACCACGGTACTCTAATCCTGTAATCTATGACCACAGATTAGCAGAGAATCAACTGTGGTGGACATTTCTTAACATTTATTTTTGGCGGCTTTGTCTGGCGAAGCTTAGACGTCCATCAAGTGCAACAGAGGAAAAAAAAAAAGTCTGAATTATGTCTTTTTAGAAAGATTTGGCCTCCTTAAAGTAAATCAAGAAAAATCACAATGATGAGATTTCCATGACCAAGCGGCAATGAATAATAATTTGTGAGACTAATCTAGTTTGGATGTAACATCAAATAATCTAAAGGGTTTTTTTTTTTTTAAAGCAATATGCTTCTTTGGGAAAAAAATATTTCCACCAGGAGTTACTCAGTATACTGTCTATCTTAATTTTACCAATGACAACAACTTGATTAACTAATTGACTTCATTTAATTAATTGTGCATCATATATCACAGATATCAATTAAACTGGATATTACTTCACGTAGTGGATGTGTAAATTAAGTGGTTAATTGTTGAACCTTTTCTCCACTTTGGTCTTTGACCTCTACTTAACTCGGTTCAGTGTCACAAAGCATTTTAAGAAGATTTTAACATGGGTTTGTTAAAGTAATTTAATTCCATGTGCTTCCGTCCCTTTTTTTTCCCCTTATACTGCAAAGTGAGCCACACTGGGATGCCTGTTTGGACAGTTTAGTGCAGGTCCTCAGCACAGTCAGATCCATGCACAAACCTTCGCCGACAGCTTCAAGTACTGGAGGGGGAGCAGCAAGTACAAGAAAAGTAAAGCGCGAGCCATTTTGCCGCTCATCGTTTAGTTTTTCAATCACAGGGGATGAATGAATGACTCTCAACAACCCAGACAAACGGCAGCTAACTGCGATGTGTCGCCGGAGAGTGTGATGGTGAGTTCCTTCCATTTGAGAAAAAAAGCGAGAGAGCAGAGAGAACAATATGCCAAGTTGTTCACGAATCCCAAAACAAACAGGAAAACAGAAAAGCAACATTACTAATAGCATTCATTCCAGTTAATCATACTATTAGAAGGAAAAAATAAAGTGGTTTAAGTTTAATAAAGGATTCAGGCCAACCTCTGTTGTTTTTCTCCCTGGGCGGGAAACTAGGGTTGTGACTGTTTTAACAGTGCAGCAGTCATTTGTCAAAGGCTCTTGTGTAAACCGTATAAATCTACTCATTGTTAATGTTACAGACATGAGAAGACGTTGACACACACCCTGATGCATAAAGAAAGAAAAGTCAGACAGAGGGAAAAGAGCCAAGGAGGATGTACGTCATGAACCTGAGCTGCTCCGCGCATCAAGATGCCCAGAAGTATGAGCTGTTACGAGCCTGACGGGGACACACCCCGATGCCGAACAAAGATGATGCCTAAATAATATAGGTAAAGATGAAGAGGTTGGAGGAGTAAGTGTGTATGTTTGTGTGGATGAGGTGCTATTGTCATCGGGAGCTGGTGTGTCAGATAAGCGCTCATTCCGGGCTTTGTAATTGGACGGTGGTGAGCAGGTGGCGGAGAGTCGGTGGCAGAAAGGAAAGGTTACCCCAACCGTTGAGAGCGAGAGGGGAGAGGACAATGAACGTGGAGTCTTGTTAGTCTCCACTCGGGGGAAAAACGAGGGAGCCGTTTCCAAGGTTATGTGGTGGCGGAGAACAGAGGGGAGATCCACAGAGCAGTACGCCCAACCAGCGGGGCACACACCCACACAGGCGCACACACACACACCCACACAGACACACACACCCACACAAGAAAATATAGACATGCAGGCAGAAAGGCCACCCAGTATAGACACAAAAGACAAGGACACACAACAAGATACACAGCAACATGCTTTTCTATTATACACACCTAACTGTGCAGAAGGACATGCATGAATTCCTGCAAACAGGTAAGCACATGCACATGCACACACACACACACAACCACACACACGTACACACTCGCACACGCATGCACACGCACGCACGCACACACGCACACACACACAAACACACACCTGCATGTCACATGCAAAAACACACTGGATAAAATATCAGTTGCACATGAGCACAATTAGTCACTCAGGGGAACATTTGATAGGTTTGTTTAAACAATCACAAAAACCCAAAAGATACAGAGGTCTATAAACACACACACAAATACAAGCAAGCACGTGCACGCACACACACGCACACACGCACGCACACATACTGTACACACACCTAAGCTTGCATTGTGGTCGAGAAACTTATGGTCATCTACCAGCGGGCTTCAAGTGCTCTCTCTCCCGGGCCTCAATCTTTCTTTTTCAGCAGCAAGACTGCAATTTGGGTGTGCCGTTGGGCCCGAGATAAGTATAGGCTGACTAATATGCACTTAGGACCCAGGGAGAAATACTTAGGGCTAAATGTTTAATTTGTGTTTGTACAACACATGTCCAATTCGGGGGCTGGTGTCTTTTTCAAAGAGCCCGACAACAAATAATGAGGACTCTCCGGATCAGCCACAGGCTTAAAATGGAGGAGCGACGGTTTTCCGATGAAGGTGAATGACATGTACAAAAAAACAACATGTGGAAACACTTAAATCTACAACACTATGGTCAGATGGAAGATAGCTCAATAAACAGAGAAAATGAAAATGAAACAGTATGGCTAAGAGGTTTAAACAACACGATGCCTCCCGAAACCGAAATGAAACACAGTTTCTTCTGCGTATTAAGCTTTTATATGGATGTCTGATGATTGGCAAATTCAAACTCCCAGTCTCAAAATTCAGACCCGTTCCTCCTCCGCCTCTGTTCAGTCTCTCTCCTCATCTCACTCTCTTCTTCCCTCAGCTGTCAAATCATTTAATCTCTCCAATTTGCACCCTCTTTCTGCCACTAAATAGTCCCTCTGCGCCACACCAGAGGGAAAGGGCCTCTCGGGGGTCCAAGAAAATATATGTGGCACACTAGAATAACGTGGGAGCGATGGCTACATTTCTAAGAGTGAGAATTAGACCCTAAGGTTGGCCTTGCATTGCATTAACACCAGTGCGCACATTTTCAGGGCCTTAAGTTGGAAGCAAAGAAAAAGAAAAACATATTGATATTTTCAGAGTGGAATTAAGTTTACAATAAATGTTTTGTAGTGATTTTTAACTAGATGTAAACTCGTGTTGATGCTGGAAGAGAACATGAGCAGATTGTGTGTTTGACTGAGATGTCACCAGAAAATGTAAGTGCCTGTATCAAATCAGAAAATCACAAAATTAAATAAAATTAGTGTCTGTAAGGCTGGCCCAAAAATTAAGCTGCATTTTATTTTTAACCAGGGAATTGAATCTGTGACATTTAAAACAGCCTACATAAAATGTGGCCCATGCTGTTTGGACCAGAGACATACTTTCAGGTTTCTATTTCAATTTACAATATGTCACGGGCGGCGATAAGGTCAGATTTGCCCCGGATACGATGGGCCTCCTGCGCACGGTCCGTGACTCCGTGCCGCCGCCGGAGTCCTACTGGACCACACGAGCCCGGCCCGCCGCATTCGGGCTCGTCCGCCCGTTGTCAGCGAAAGATCCCCGCGGAGGGAGTGGGAAAAAAAAAAGAAAAAAGGCTGCAGGTCTCCCTCAGACGGCGGAGAGAGCGCAGCCATGCAGCCCGGGACAATGTGCTGAATTGGCAGCCTATATATAAGTCTGCCATTTGGACACTCTAATGCCACTTTACCTTATGAGGGAACTTCAACCCGCAGCACCTGCTCAAAACAAAATGCCATAGGAGAACAACTTCAGCGACCCCCCCCACCCCCACCAACAACCCCCCCGACTCGGATTGTTTTTCAGACAGACACTCTCACTTGCATGAGAGGAGGGGAAGGGGGGGGTGCTGGTCTATAAATTGTTCTGCCACAGTCCAAACAATTAAACAACTTGTTGGAAATTGTGATTTACTGCGCAGGGGCCGTGTGGGCACGTCCGAGCTGGCGACTGGAGGATCTGTCAACCAGAGGGGCAGTTATAAGCCTGAGCAGAGGACTGATTTGATGGGCAAACAGAAATGTAGATGCGTAAAACAATTAGCCTGCAGCTGATGCTTGGAAATCGGGCGTTCTCCCTAACTGCAGAAAAAAAAAAAAAAAAAAAAAAACCCACAAGTGATAATTGGTTTCCATTTGTTGAAATTAATCAGAAATCAGGGAACTAATTATCCGGACTTTCCTCTGCGCTTCCTCTTCAGCGGTTTTTTCAAAGCCAGTTTTGTGATGTGAGTGTGACCTCTCGCTCGCTCCGTGTCTCTAAAAGCTCCTTATCTGCAGCCGAGCAGTGGCTTATCTCGGAGGTGTAGCGTGGCTCTAAACGCGGGGAACACCCTCGAGCGACTCTATCAGTCTCCCCCAGGCCGCCGCCGTGCGCCTTGTCCTCCCGTACCCCCTGTCACATCCTCACCGTGAACCCGGGGCAAACCGACTGTCCGCGCCGCGGGGCTCCTCGCAGCGCCCCGGGCAAGAAGCTGCCCCCGCACACACCCGCAATTAAACTCCGCGCACGGCCCGCTCCGTCACTCTAGCCGGCTGCGTAACCGGCGGGGGAAACTGACACCGTTTATCTCTCGGAAAGTCAAGACGCCCGGTCGCAACTTTTAGCGCCGCAGCACAAAGAACGGAACAGATCGCGCTGGAAACCGTGTAGGAGGGAAGGAAAGCAACTTACGGTCTTAACTTCTCAACTCTCCCGCCGTGCTGGGACCCTGTCCTGTTGCCCCCGGTATTGTCTCCCAGTGGATCCGCTTTAGGGCTCCGAGTCTATTTTAACGTATGACTCACGCATTCTTCTAGGGTCAGTCGCCGTGACCTCCGGGGGGGAAAGTTAACTCGGGCCCTGAAGACGCCCCTCTTCCTCCCGCTTTTCTCCCGGCTGTAGTCTATTTCTCTCTATTGTATTCCGGTACGTGTGTGTGTGTGTGTGTGTGTGTGTGTGTGTGTGTGTGTGTGTGCAGGGGGGGGGGGCACAGCAGATTCGCTGAAATGCGCCTCCCTGGAGGTGCGGCGGAGCCGGGGACGCGCACGGGGACCACTGTGGTCCGGCAAGAGCGCGAGGCGTCCACGGTTACGGACAGAAGGCTACCGCGGTGTGGCCGCGGAGGAAACTACTGAGGATCATCCCATGCAGACTCCAGCGGGTCTGCATGGGATGACTTCAGATGCCCTCGGACTTCTCAAAAAGCACAAAGGTTTATTGCAGATTCAAGTTCAGCGGCTCCCAAAAAGTTTTTTAATCTACCGATTTCGCGTGGCTCATTTACGCACAGGGCTTCCGAGGCTCCTTTCTAATTGTCCCTTGAATGGCTTCCGAGCCCACTGGACCATTCAACCGGTGCCACGGAGCCGCTGAACCACCTCCGTTGGGAGCGCACGACGGGGATGTGGCGGAGGACGAGCCCCGCTAAGCTCGAGTCTTACCCTCGGCGTGTCCTGCACAGCGCGCGAGCACAGCCGCATCGTTCCTGGCTGAAACGAACCTCGGGCGCCTCTCGCTTGGGGTGCACGGTTTCGAGAGCTCGACCCGGGGGCGAGGGGGGGTGGAAATGAATTCGTTAACACGTTTGGAAGTCAGGCTTCTGGTCACGCCGGTGTGGACGGCAGGATCACAGATTTGAGTGTTGGAATCTTGTTCCCAGCACTGGCCCTGAGATAAGTCTCAGCGGGAAGTGATGCAAAATCACAACTTTCTGCAAAGTTTTTTTTTTTTTTTTATATATTTTTCTGTAGCTCAGGTTGAGGCTGGTCTCTCAACCACACGTTCTCTCTGTGCTTATTGCAAACTTTATATTGGTTTTTACAAGAGAAAAGAACCAATATTTCTAATCTTTCACTTTTAACTGTGTCATTCAGCGCAACTAATACGTAAATAACAATAATCGATAATAAACTAATGGCAGTGGTTACCGTTGTATTATAATCTCACTTTTATGAGTTTTTTTGTGGCGTTGTTTTATTTTAACAGCGTTAACAAACTACTCTACAGGATATTTTAAACCTCTCTTAAAAAGATGACTCGGAGTCGGTTTCTGCAGGTCATGCAGGGTCGACCCGGTCTAATCACGGCCCAGCCGCAGGTTTTGAAAACACGGATGCAGCCCGAATCTGATGCTGTCGCCGCTGATTGTTGTGGAGCAGAGATAACCGGGGAGATACACCGACTCGCGAAAAAACAAGCAGCCCAGAAGACGCGCCCGGGTGACGGTCCCAGGCGCCGTCCGCACCGATGGCGGCAGGACTTTTTTTCCCCTTACCTGGATCCAATTGTTCGACGCCTCGCCGCGCGTTTTCTTGCAAGCGCGCGGATTGTTCGGTGCGATGGTAGCGAGAGTTTCGGCGCCGAGACCAGAGAAGAGGAGTCAGTTCAAACAGCCTTCAAATCCCGTGCGTAAAGTCACCATCGCTGGAGCGCGTCGGGGGACTTCGGTAACTCCTCTGTTCGCGCTCGGCCGACGACCACGGAGTGAAAGACAAGACTCGGGTGCAGTTGTCAGACGAGACGCCGAGCCCGAGGAGCTGTCACTTGCAGGGGTTCTTTTCTTTTTCTTTTTCTTTTTTTTTCTCCAAAAAAAAAAAAAGTATCTTAACTTACTTCCCGTCCAGCGCTATGTGGAGGTTAAGTGAGAGTGCGGGGCAGTGTCGGGTAAAGAGGCAGATGCAGGATAACCCCTCCTCTCTCTCTCTCTCTCTCTCTCTCTCTCTCTCACTCACTCCCTCATTTATCTGTGTCTCTCTGTGTCACTTTTCTTTGTGCGCGCTGTTCATTAAAATATAACACAGTTTATGTTTGTCTTCTCGTCATCTGTTCCTCTTTTGAACTTTTCTGTTCACCTCTGCCTCTTCCCCTTTTCTCTGAACGTGCATGCGCGTGCGGGCCGGTCACCTGCTCTTGGCCAGCACTGAGAATAGAAATTAAATCAATTATTGCTTTTATCGCTTCTTTTCAACTGTCAACACGTTGTTTTTTTCCTCACAAACATTTTTGTAATGTCAGAAATCACCCAAATACAAGAACACAAATAATGATGCAGGTAGATTTTTGTTTTTATACTGACTTCAAAAAATGTTTGTGGACAGTCTTAGCAGATAAATGCATATCAGAAGTTCTTCTTTGTGCTAATATTTTGCATATGTAATTAGGACGTTTCTCACCATTGGTGGTTCTTCATAAAAACTTTTTTCTTTTTTTTTTTTTTTTAAGTATAACTGGGAATTAAATTTGCAGTGATGAAAAATAAATCGCCCTCTATTTCGATCATTTCCTCTCCCATCTTCTCTAAAAACCGTGGCCGATATTTTTAAGTCTCGAAAGTGTAATTTTTCTTCATTTTGCTCAAGAAAAAAAAAAAATACACATATACATAGGTATACAACCACACAGACACACACACACACACACACACACACACATCACATACATATATATTTATATCTATATATCTATATATATCTATATCTATATAGATATAATTAGATATATATCGAAATTATTAAAGGGAAAAATATCTATTATTTAATTCTATCTAATTAGGCAAAGCGTGTTAAGCTCATTAGAAAGGAATATAAACCCAAACACAAACTCTTGTCGTTTGATATCTCGGTGACTGTGTGGCATAAATGAAGTTTTAGTGTCCTGTCAGTGGTGGGGGCTCCTCTGGGCTCCGGCTCTATTACACTTACTCTCACGCCACCTTTTGGTGGGTTTTAAACGCAGCTCATCCAGGTCGTTTCTCCCTTTCCACTGCACATGTCCATGACCCCACCAAGCGCAGGCTTTGACAGCTAAATAGTTCAACGTAATTGAATGGGGAAAATAGAAAAAAATAAAATACCCAGATTCAAGCTCGGACTTAATTATTCTCCACACTGAGATTATGGTGCCGGGCTATTAAGTCACAATCCACTTAAATATACTGTAATCTTTTCAAATTCCAGAATTAGGAGGCTATTGATTATTATTATTAATTAGCCTAGATTTTTTTTTTTTTTACATTAATTTTAACATTTTTTTTAACATTTTGATCCTCAGTTGATGAATGACAGCATTTCGTCTGCAAGATTTAGCATCATTCTAACACCAAGCTGAAGCCTATGAGAAAACCAATCATAGATCCATGAAAATAATAATTATAATAATTATAATTATAATAATAATAATAATAATGATAATAATAATCAATCCTACATTGCTCTCAGAGATGGTCGATGTGTTTTAAATGACAGATGGTTCAATGTCCTTTACCCCTCTTTTTAAATGCCTCCTGACGTTGTCTAGGACAGTCAACTTTAGCCCAATAAAATGCTTTGGTGGGCTACTTAGCTATTTTATCAAAGATCCCATCCACACATGTTTTAAGAGGAAGATAAAGACAAAAAAAAAAAACTCTGCTTGGAATGATTTGTTTCTGCAGTGGCTTTCCTACACATTATTCAGTTACCTAGTTTAATAAAAATCTTAAAGATACATCTACTCGCCTACATCCCTCTGCACAGGGAAGCTCAAACACACAAGTGAAGCAACAGTAATGATAATCATTTTAAAAAGCACGTTTTTGATTATATGGGGTCTTTTACACATTAGCCTGCCTCTTGAATGTCAAAAGGATATTTCTTTGTAAATTACACATGGAAATAAAAGTATCTACTGGTTTGCTAGAACCACTGAGGACTCGGTCCCTTGACACTGTTTTTTTTTTTTTTAAACCTGCGTTGGCCTGAGTGTGGAAAGGTCCAGGTTTTGCCCGGCCTGAGTCGGTTCGGTGCAGCCCTCCTTTGGTTCAACATGCGGTTGGTTGCTGGTCGCAGAAACACCAGTCGCAATAGGAGCTCGGCAGTCATCGCAAAGTGCAGCCTCCGAAAGGGCCGGACGGTTGCAGCTGCGCCTCCCGAGAAGCAGCCCCGGCACAAACCGAACGCTGCAACCGGATTTACTGCGGGGCTTCTACATTTGACCACACTGTTTTCAGCTAGGTTTACCTGACAAACTGTCGACCGAGCGGGTTTGATGAACAGCTTTAATTGGGGTGGGGGACGGTGGGGGGCAGCAGAGGGTTGACATAACCATCTGCCACACAAGCGAAGAAGAAGAAGGAAGAAGACGACGAAGAAGAAGAAGAAGAAGACCGACGGCGTGACGACGCGTAGTGTTGACAAATCCGGCCAGCCTGTGCTAGTTCGGTAGCATGATATTTTATTGACGTTTTGTTAAATCCTCCGTTCATAATGAGTTCTCCAGAGGACAGGCACGGAACAAAACGACCCGCATCTCCACAACAAGTGAGTAGAATAAAAATAAAAAAACCCCAAAACTGAGTATGATTCGTAGAGAAAAGGCTGTGAAATGCTTAGTTAAGGCTAGCGTCGTGTTAGCCTCTTTGCTAACGTTAGAGCTTTATCTTGAAACCTAGACACGTTTCTTGTTTAAGTCCGGAAAAAAGTTGACTCGTCTTTTTAGGTTGACTTAAAACATATGCCACATTATTCAACTTTGTATCAAAATAAGTTTAAGATGAGATTTTTTTTTTTTTTTTTTTTAACTGGAGGTATTTCACCCAGCGAGGATTAATGACGGGATGTGCTACATTATCTACCTTTTTACTTTACCGATAACGTTACACTCTTCGTTATAAATAATAGTATTAAGACGCATAACCACTAATATGCGAACGCTGAACAAAATGTTTCAGACATTCATTGTGGTAATTCCTAAATATATATTGCAAATAAGACAATAGCCAGTATCCTGATAAGTTAGGAAATTGGATTGAAAATACACTGAAATACACTCACTTATCAGTTTATTAGGTACACCTGGCGAAATCTAATGGTCCTGTTATTAATCCTCCCTTCATGAAGGTTATAATGTTCAGTTTTTGTTGAAACTCTTTTACAGGGGTGGTGATTCAACTGCATGATCATTTTTGGATACTGCTATTGAATTGTACTGCGTTACGTTGACAGGTGTTCCTGTTACTTTGTCCCCCTCATCACAATCAGTGAGGGTTGGCTAAACAACAGACTCACCTGTTTTGTGTATAATGCACTGCAGCTCAACAGCAGCACAACGTGCAGCCTCCAACATGGTCATACGTTTGAATCACCACCTCTTTGAAAGAGTTTCGACAAAAAACTGAACATCATAACCGTCATGAAGGGAGGATTTATTGCAGGACTGTTGTATTAGACTGCATTAGTTTTAGTTGGGTGTAGTTAATTAGTGTATTTCAGGTAGAACAAAACTGCAAAGTGTTTGCACAACCAGTGAATGGACTGAGAACATGCATACTGTTGTAAAGATCAAATCATCGTTAATGTTTTGTTGAATGGGTCCCATTACCTCCTCATATTTTTTTAATTTTTTTTATCAACTTGTCAAATTTACAGCACAGTAATTTTTAGGGGTAAGTGTATTGGGATTATTATCTCCACCAAGGAGTTTATGTTTTCACCCATGTCTGATGGTTGGTTGGTTTGTTTGTTGGCTTGTTTATTTGTAAGCCGGTTTACACAAAAATTACTGAACCAATTTGCACCAAACTTGGTGGAGGGACGGGGGCATGGGCCAGGGAAGAAGCCATTCAATTTTCAGTTTTTTTCAGATCCAGTTAAAGGGCGAGTCCATGAATTTTTTTTCTCTTTCCTTAACATTGGGGGAGAGGGAATTTTTCGCCTTGTCGGAGGAATGCGTTCTACTGTGTCCCATTCTAGTCTAATTATATATTTGCATTTAGCAACCACTGTGAGCTTTCATCTGAATTTACATAATGCATTTGCTTCTAAATAGTCCACCTCCATTTTCTATCTTAACCATATTTATTTATATATGTATTTTTTGGTAGTGATGTGATTTGGGTACATATTACTTATGCCAATATTTGAAGCTTTGTGCACAGGTTTTTTTTTTGTTAACAAAAGCTGCTTACTGTTCTCTCCCAGACCACAGTGGACAAAGTGCCTAAGAATCACATAATGTGGTTCTAAGTAGTCAGATATTTGACAGTTCCACATATGTATTGGATTATTTTTGCTATTTAAGTTAACTAGTATTTTTGTGAACTTTCAAGGGTATTCTTTCGCCCGTAGATTGAATTCTCACTTAGACACTTAGGGTAGACAAAGAAAATCTCGACAGATTGGGTTTATACTGAAAAGAAACATCATACAACGTACCTACAAAAGACTGAAGCAACCACTGATCCGTCTGGCTTCAAGGGTGCCACTCATTCATCCAGATGGTGGTGTCGTCAGAGGGTGACGGGACGGCCAGCCCTGTTGGTTAGAAACGGCCTCTACGGCATTGTAGAAACACTGTAAATATGTATAAATTTGTAGTAGGTAATCTGGTGACATGAGCATTATGGTTTTTTGTTTTTTTTAAATGGAATTCTGCTCTTGTTGAACATACAAGTCTTAATGATAACAATGTTTTGCCTCGGCAGGATGGGTCTACTCAATGGGAATCAGCTGATCTGGGAAGCAGTGAGAGGAAACAAAAGTTTTTACGGTTGATGGGTGCTGGAAAGGTTTGTTTTTTTCTTTGTGTGTATTGTAGATCACTTTATTTTGGACCTGTAGTCCATAGCAATAATTAAGTAAAATATAAGCTTTGTAAATCATGTCACTGTCACTACCACCTTTGGAGAAGTTGTGATAGTTGATATAAAAGGTGGTTGTTTCTATTCTCCAGAAAGAACACACGGGACGCCTCGTCATTGGTGACCACAAGTCAACGTCCCACTTCCGTAGTGGTAAGCTTCATTATTCAGCTTTTGTAAAAGGCTGTATTTGTTCTGCTCATGTAAGAAATATCCAAACTACTGTCCCATGCTGCCTCGTCCTTATGCCCCATGCAATTAACCTGGCTTCCCCGTTACACATCCGCCGCACAGATCTATCCACGCATGGATAGGCCTGTAATGGTTGGGTGTGCCTGCTGTGACCGGTGTCTCCTCTGCAGGGCAGGAAGATAGGAAGATGAACGAGCAGCTGGAGATGCAGTACCAGCAGGGCATGGACGGGAAGCTGTCAGGCCGGAACCGGAGACACTGTGGCCTGGGCTTCAGTGAGGTGAGGGCTCATCCAGAACCCAAAGAGAGGGCATTTATAGAATGTGGTCGATCTGGGGATGATTACATTTATCTATACAGATTTTTGAATATTATTAAAATCAGATATCTTTAATTTATTTTGCCAGACGTGAGAACCTTGAATACATTTACTGCGGAGAAACTTAAAGCCATAGGCCGCTAACTGTTACTTGCTGTAGAGTAATGTCCAAGTGAAACGCTTTCCATCTAGACATCTTCTCTAGATTTGTTCAGCATATTTATTCGATGGTGAGGAAAAAAAAAAAATGCAAAGTATGCAAAAAACAATTCTCAATCTTCCTAATACATGAGGTAAGACAGTGAATGCCCCTCCGTCATACACCACCTTATATCTGAATGATAAATATGCTTTGGTAACCTACGGCGAGGCAACATCCAGTTTTCAAAATAGTGAAATACATGAAGCAAACGTTTGATTATATATCCCAGTCACATAGTATACAGATGGCTGCGACACATTAAGTGTGAGAGCTTTTTTTTTTGTCTTTTGAAAATGGAGATGACTTAATTCATTTTCAAATAGTGTAAATGCAGTATGTGAAATGCAGTTATTTGTTAACTACGCGCTGAATTTAGGCAAATTCAGCGCGTATTTTATGGAAACCAACAAGTATCTCCGTCCCGTAACCCTTTAAATTCCTGATAGGTAACGAGTGAGGCTGCTCTAAGACCGCAGGCTTGAACACACCATGGGAGATCAGAAAACATAACCTGCATGTGTTTGAGTGAGGGGCAGTTTTTTTTCTCTTTTTTTTTTAAATGCAGGATATTTCATCCATAAAGACTGTAACGATGATAACAGAAGGTAGTTCAGAACTGTAAGCATAACATGAGTAATAATGAATGCTTAAGGTTTTGGCAGCGTAGAACGTAGAGGAGTCAAAGTTAGGATATGGACTGGTTAGCAGATGCTTCTAGATGACCTGAGAGGTTGAGCACGTTCATATAGTACAGGACAGTAACAGGGACGACTGAGGCAGCTGAAGTATTGCATCCATCCCTCTGTTCAACTTCTTAGTTTTCTTTTTGTCTCACCCTTAAATAGTTAAAGTTAGAGGGGCAAGGCGCCCTTCTCGTCTGTTGTGTCAGATTGTGTGTGCAGAGCACGTTGTGACTGCTGAAGAGCACACACAATCCCTCATTGTTCGTTACCTAACTTATACATACACAGTAAGGCAAACTTCTACCAACACTGAACAATTTTCCAAGGTGTTGTGACATTACTCGGTCTTTTAATTTCATAGTCGTTTCTTGAGGAAATCATAATCGTCAAATCCATCAGGATCACTACCTAAATGTAACGGGCTGTGCCTTGGTCCAAGGGCCCATATAACTGTACACTCTAGATATAGACATTTGAGAGCCTGTTGTCAGACAGAAACTCTTTGTGGACAGATGTTTTTTAAATCTTCATCTTAAAAAAAAAACTCATTTTCGTTCTTTTATCCGCAGCCTGAGCCGCAGCCAGAGTCGCTTCCCACCCCAACAGTGGACAGTCAGACAAAAGAAACTGAGCCAGAGAAGAGCACCGACGAAAGCGAACCCTCAGACGCCGAGGACAAAGGCTGCGATCCCACCACTGAGGAACAGACCCCAGACCAGGCCAAGCCCAGCTCTGACAGTAGGAACGAAGAACGGAAAAACAGCTACAAAATGGCCTTCGTGAAGTCAGCGTAGGGCCGAGGGGCTGGGCAGAGACAAATTAGTTTTTGTAATCTCAAATTTGTACATTTTGACATTTTTGTTCAACTGTCAGTGATTACCCATCATTTTAGTTCTTTTACTGTGTAGAAATGGGTTCTCTACACAGGGGACTCACCACTGGACGACATTGTAGTTTGCATGTTGTCAAAAAATGAAGTCTGCAGGCTGAAAAGTCGGCTTTTGGTCAAGTGATGTTATGTCATGTTAAGATGGCAAGTGGTGCAGTTTTTATTTTTGTTTTACAGTTTTAACAGTCACTGCATTTGCCATGAAATTGTGCTGGATGAAACGGGATCGCTTGCCATTCAGAATGATTGGCACACACATTGTGAATTTTGTGATATCTTGCTTGAAATCCAATAAAAGGAAGTGTCAGTTGTAATGTTTGCTATTCGTAACGCTGGAATTACAGAGTCTCTCTGACAAAGGAGGTGGTTTCTGAATTACGTATCCTTGTGGACTACAAGCAAAATCGCCGTGTGTGTTTGTTTTTGGGGGGTGGTGGGTGTGAACTGCTCAAAAAAAGTCCCCATGAATGAGATGGGGTCAAACTAAAAATCAGCCAAAATGCATCGCAGCCCTCTTTGGACACCATCTCTAGTGAGGTGGTTCATTTATTATTATTCCTGTGCTACTGCAGCATTACCGGTGTAGCAGAGCCAACAAAACGGGCACAATGACCGTCAACCACATGTCACCAGGATCAGAGGAAATCAGAGGGAAGTTCAGTATGAAAATCTGAATTCATCCATTATTTTAAGGTTGTGCTTCTTAAAGACAGATGTTAAAATAGATTTTATATACATTTCTTGAAAAAACATGTTTTTTGCTGTGATCTGTCCATTTTCTCCTCAGGTTTCCCATGAAGATCATTCATATTGTCGTTGTTATCACTTAACAACTTGCATTTACTAAAAACATCTTGAGAATTTCGGGGGGGGGGACCAAACCAAAAACTGCTGAATCATGCTGAATGTGAAACGCGTTCCGAGTAAGCGGGTCGCTGAAGTAACGACCATCTGCCACAGGCTGCAAAAAACCGGCTTGGAGGTGAACACGAGAGTCACGTCGTGCAGCCGACGAGTCGTTCCCACGGCCTCCGATGAACAACGGCGAACGACGGCGACGGCAAGAAACGAAGGGACCGAGGACGCGCGGCAGGTAAGACGCGCGTTGTGGGCGTCTGTTTGTGTGTGTGTGTGCGCGCAGACATAAACAGGACAGACGAGTGCTCTAGTTCACCACGATGCATTGGGTCCCGGACTGGTTTGGATGCACCGCAGGTCCCGACTGCTGCTGTGTTCCGAAGCCAGGGAGCAGAAATGCCGAGGCGCCTCTCGCCGGCAGGTTGAGACCAGCTACAGCGAGTCGGCAAACCGGAGACCGGCCAGCGAATCAGGTCACATCGACTTTCGCGTGAACAACAGCGGGACCCGAAAACCCAAACGATCGCAACATGTCAGAACTCACGCGTAGGCCGACCCGACCCGACCCGACCCATCAGCCGAAAACACGCCGGTGTTCGGTGTCTGAAGACGCCGACGAGAGCTCAACTTAGACCGGATGTAAGGACGGACGTAGACGCCCCGGGTCTCGAGAAGCGAGGCCACTACGCGGGTGCCTTCAAGTGCAACGCCACTCCGGGAAAAACCGCTGCTTTCATCTGATTCATAAAGCGCTTTTGTAGCTCAAGTCTTAATGGAGAGTCTCTCTGAAGGGCCGCGTTTCCGCAGCGCGCAGAGCTGTGGCGCAGACATCCGGGAGCGCGGTGTTTCCCTCTCGCTACGACTGCTCCTTTGCATCGAAAACGTCTCCGGGACACCCGAGCCTCTGTCTGTCTGTCTGTCTGTCTGTCTCACCCTAAGGGGGGCTGAGCCCAAACACCCCGCCGAAGGCCACCTGCGTTGTTCTTTAGCCACGTGACTCCGCCGTCCTCTCGTTTCCCGGTGAGGATGAATCTGCTGATGATGGTGAGTTTTACCTTCGGGCACAGTTTGCTTCCTCGCGATGTCTTCCCAGTACAACACCTGCGTTATGGGACGCCTCGCTGCGTTGCCTCTGTCGGGCAGACGAGCCACGCCTTTCCCGGGTCCTCCGACTGCGTCTCCCACCCGGGTTGGGGACTCCCCCTTCGAGGTCGGGGGTTCCTTTCAACTGCTCATACAGTATGTGTGTGTGTGTGTGTGTGTGTGTGTGTGTGTGTGTGTGTGTGTGTGTGTGTCAAACACTGCTTATCATTTAGAAGCGTACGTCCTTGCAATATACAACTGACTACAAATATGCCTTTAAAATGAGTAGCATTGGATTATCCTGTTAGTTTATGTTGTAGTTCATTCACCTAACTGTGAGAAACAGATGTAATTAATTTTTTAAATAAAACTGGCCTAAACCTTTCAAGGAAAACAGGCAACGAATAATGAACTTGTTTAATGTAATATTTATTTTGTGAAGTGGATTTTTTTTTTTTCCCGTGTGTTAAACTGCGATCGATCTTATACTCTAATGTGTTTGAGACGATTGACAGGGCCATGATCATCGGGTGACAGTGCTCAGAAATTATACAGTAGAAATGGAGCAAGCATGTCAAGCCAAAACAATGTAATAAATAATTCATGTAAAAACATCACTGTTATCTGAGCATGTTGGCGTTGGCTTTCATTTCACTCTTTTTATTCACTCAGAAAAAAAAAGGCCAAACTGCAAAACAGGTACTTATAAAAAAAAAAAAAAAAAAAAAAAGCACTCGTGTTATTAATCATTGATTGACTTCATTGTGCAATGTAAGTGCAGATGCAGTGAAACTTGATTCTCTTTCAAAACTACAGGTCAACACTCTTTTAGAAACATGTATGTAGTTCTAAAGTCATATGAGAGGGATTTGTTACAGGTAAATCAATTAGTTGGCAACTGCTGAAAAAGGATCAGATCCTCCCCTTCCCCCTTCCCAAAGAATCTCTCCTGACTTGCGGTGGTGGTCCGTTCCCGTGGGTCAGTGCTGTGCCGCAGCTTTGGCTGAGAAGAAGAAAAACACAGTGAAGAGGACAAACCGCTCCCAGTCCCATGTAACGGTTCATAGTTCGGTGCACTTCGGCAAATCCGCTACCTCCGGTACCTGGGTGAGTCATCACTTGCAAATATGACGCTTAATTTTAAACTGACAGGCAAACAGAAAGAAGAATTTACCACAACCGTTGACCCATTTGACACAGGCCGCTGTACAGCTGTAAAATACTCTGTTCCTGGGTGATGCAGGAGCGGCACAAACCGCCGTGCATGAAAATGTTCAATCAAGTAGTTCTCTTTTTTTTTTTTTTTTTCCCCATTTACATAGTAAACACACAACTGGCACCAAAACACCACTCGCAAACAGACGGTCACCACATTTCACCAAAGCAGCCATTTTGACACCAGAGCCACACTGATCGAAACCAGGACTGTACACAGATTTTTTTTTTTTTTTTTCCCCCCAGTGACTTGGTATAAACGGAAGAAATTCCAACACCAAAGTACAAAATGTTCTGTCAAAGATAAAAGGTGTTATTTTTAATCAGAGAGGTATCGTCTTTACAGATTCATTTTAATTTTCCTTTTCCAAACTCCCACTGTTTACAAATAACCAAAATTAAACATCTGGTTAACATTCAACAGAACATATCCGTAGGTTTACTTTAGGACACAAAAAATAACAAGTATATGCGTCACCGGCAGATTTTAGAACGGAAGTGTGAGCGAATGGTTTTCGAGGCCCCCCCCCTTTTTTTTTGGTGTAATCTGTGCACATTTCGGATCAAAGAGCAAATACAGAGCGACACAAGACAATGAATCCACACCACCAAAAAAGGGGAAATGGCAGGTGTACCTGGACCAGACATGCTCAGCGACTCTCCAGCCATTCAGTCCCTGCACACCAGGGACAACGACAAGTCACATGTTGCCAGTCTAAGGTAGATTTACCATACAACGACAGTTGACTACCATGTGGGCAGCCCCTCCTGCAAATGTAACTAGCCTTGGTTTTATGTTTGTTTCAAGTTTCACTGTGTGTGTGTCTCTGGGAGAATTAATTAATTGGAGGTTTACACTGGCAGAGTCTGGACACTTCTGCAAAGTGAGGCCATTTTTTTTTTTTTTAGGCCTTCTTCATGAGGCTGTTTCAGCGCTGACTTGCTTTTGGAGTAAATGCTAGGATTATTTAAACCGGGGTGTAAGGGAAGGCATATGCCGTGACCTGTGCAAAGGGGGATGCATTTTGTTTATGAAGAGGTGAGCGCACTGACCTGCGACCAGTTTGCTTTTGCGTGATGCCTCCGAAGCCAGCGTGTGGGACACGGTCATGATTCTCTCCTGCTGCTGCAGAGCTGAGTCCAGCTCACTGAAGTCTAATGATGCAGATGGAGGCATGTTCTGAACACTGTCGAAAGGGGTGCCCGCACGCACACACACACACACACACACACACACACACACACACACACACACACACACGAAACCAGTGAGTTTTTGAATGGCATACTGACCATTCAAACTACTGACTAATCCCTTCCGGTATGCACAACATACACACCAACAGTCTGAGCGTGCTTATTCAGAAAAGCACAATGGAGGGAGCTGGTACGTTTACTTTATAATCGGTGTCCTTTAAAAATCAATGTAGTGGTAGTTTGATTATTGCAAATGTTTCTGACATGATAGTACATTGTATGTTACCACTTAGGCCTGCAAAACGAAGAGGTAACTAAAACTAACATGACCCCCCCGTGGTAGAACATAACAGCGTCAACCCAACTCCAGTGTCTCCAGTGCCTCCACTTGAGTGTGGTCTACCTGGATTTGGCCAGGAGGTTCTTTATGCGCTCGGCCCGCCGGGAGCGTTCCTCCAGCTCCTCTTGACTTGCGGGCTCGTCGGGGTCGGACTCTACGTAACGCTCTGGGATGGGAACTTTTTGCGGTTTGGACAGCTGCATATTGGACAGACAGGTAGTTAGTCGTATGCTGTAGTCCCATGGATTGAGGTCAGCCACGGTGTGCTACACGTCACACCAAAGCTAGTGGTTTCTTGTTTTCTCCAGAGTTTCCATTCCAGTGGAGATGTACAACAGGTATTAAAGTCATTTGCTTCGTTATATATTGTGCCATCTCCAGGATGACGGTGAAGAATTCCCTCTGTAGACTGAGCCTGTGGAACTAAAGTTAATATCTTTGAAACAAAAAAAACCTAGCATGAAATCAAAATCGAATCAAGAAATGAGCTTTCGTCAAAATTGAAATCATTAGATGTTGAGAGTCGGGAGAAAATGACCGTATTAACAATGAAATGTGCTATTTTTAACTTTCACAATTTTAATTTTTTCAAATTTAACTGACATTGATTAAATATTTTCAAAACACAAAAATAACTGTATTAACCTTGAAGCAATGGAATGTGGTAGCTTTTTGTACCACAGTGAAATCAAAGTTCTGGACATACCACACCTCTGGATTTGAAAATGGATGCTGATTAGGTAAACCAATGGGAGCCTGTTTCAAACAAACCTGCCCAACACAGAAAAAATCCCTGTGTTTTGACTTACAGGCGTTGCCACACAGAGAGAGGGTCCGAGGGGTTCAAATCTTCCACGTCAGTATATTCTCTCTTTTTCTCGAGTGAAATGCCGTAGATGTATCATAACGTTCAACACAATTCACTTGGTCAGCGAATATGAAAAAAAAAAAAAAGAGTGGCTAAATATTCTTTACATCCTTTGTGTAATCACGAGATCTGATAAAATAGGACTGGAAGTGGAGAAAATAACACGCTGTCAAGGACGGTGTCAAAGAGCAAGGACTGTTAAGTGCACATGGTAGAGGTCTTAGAATTTTTTTCTCTCTTTGTCTCTGGTCCTGGGATCCTCCCTCACTGACCGACCGCCTCTTAAACCCCCTGCACTCTTCTAAGTCTCTCGACTGACACGGATCAGTGAAGCGTGCGTTTACCTCTCGGCTGATATCCAGGTTGTAGTCAAAAGGCTCAACGTCCACCTCTCGTATGCGTGTGGCCTTCACCGTCACCCACTCATCTGACCGAATCCTGCCCCTCTCTCTCACTTGGTTCCGTCCTTCGTCGCTCTGACCCTCTGCCCCCGGTCGCTCTTCCCGCCAGTCGAACGCCTGGAAAGGGCAGGAGTGGGGATTACACAGCTAGACAGACGACTGTGGAAAACAAGATGTGTCTCCGAGTAAAGTAAAATAATCACAAAAGATCAGTGTTACTGGACATATGTTCAGAAGGTTTATCATGAATAGAAAATTGATTTGGAGCTATTAATATTATAGCCATCAACTAACCAGTTGTATGTAGACAGTTTGCCTCTACCGTCTTATATTTCACATTTAGTATTAGTCAATTACTCAGTTATTCAACTGATAGTAAATTAATTTGCAACAATTTTGATATTAATTTTTGAAGCAAAAATGCTAAGAATATACTGGTTCCAGCTTCTCAAATTCGAGTCTTTATTGTTTGTTCTAGTCTTCTGTGTCAGTGAATTGAATATCTTTGGATACTGAACTGTTGACCAGACAAAACAAGTAATTTGAAGAAGTCATCTTGAGCATTTTTACTATTTTTGGGGATAGGTCAGTGAAGGTTAATAAAAAATGACTTCAGGCATGTTTATCCTCTTCAATCAAGTGACAAACGACAAACCCATACGGAGCAGTAGCAGGCAGGGCAAAAAGGAAGATAGGCACAGTCTCTTCGTCACTGAAAGCAGTGGGGTTAATGGGGAAACGTGAAAACTAGCGTTGACAATAGCACTGTCGTAAAATGAAGGACGGGGGGGTCTTCTTCCCCATGGCCTCAGTGGTTTACAGGATTTATTACCGAGGTGTTTGAATCATTTCTGCAGTGTGTGTTCGCATATACAGAAACGCTGTGGGCTCCACGGTTAAATATGTAATGTCACTGCAGTGAGTCGTGCCTCAGGTAGAGGGAGACAAACATGAACTGAACATTTCTGGGCAACCAGGAATAATTAGAGCAAGAAGTTTACCCAGGGATTTGAAAGGATGATTCTTAGTATCATTACCACAGAAGGGATTCCAGGCAGATGATTAGTCTGTTTCTGGAAGCTGTAATTATGCACATACCCCATCCTTCTCCCCAATGGACACCAGCACATTTGCATTTAAAAAAATACTCTGACAAGCACGTGTGTGTGTGTGTGTGTGTGTGTGTGTGTGTGTGAGTGTGGTTAGGGGTACTTGTGAGTATCCATCCAAGGAGCATCAAAGCCATGCATGCATCCTTCCCACTCCAGTAGCCTGCATCAGGGCCTCATCTGTCGGTATGTTCACATGCTCTGAGAAACACTGAATCCCATACCCCGTTGTGCTCAGGGGAATCAATCGCACAGAAAAAAAGGGGGGAAAAAAAGGACAGATAGAAGAAGAAAAACCATGCAGACACAAGATTCATCAAACCCCCACCTGATTAGGAAGAACACAGCCAAGAGGAGGATCAGAAGCAAGAAACTCTTTATTGTCGAGTGCAAATCTCTACATGATAGAAAAGGGAAAAGAGTTGTGCGTTGCTTCTCAGTTACACAGAATTAGGTAGTGATTAGCTTTTCATTTCTCTAAGTTGTCTAGTATAATTCTACTCCTCAGCTGAGCAACCTCCTGTAACTATTTTTCTCTTTGATCTGATATACTGTACGTAGCTGCGGAAGGATAAAAGCAATACGGCGGAAAAGCTTGTAGACTAACACTTGTCAGACAAACAAGGAGCGGACAGCAACGCCACCGAGAACCAAAACTCTTCTACGTGTACTGTGCTGCAAAGATTATTCGACTTGCCCGTGAACAGAAAATCATTCTACAAGTTATTCAACTGTTTGCATTAGTTATCGAGCAAAAAAATGCCAAAAACTTCTCCGCATTTTATATAATTGTAAATTGAATATCTCTGCGTTTTGAACAGCTGGTGTAATAAAACAATTAATTTAGCCTACACGAAATTCTTAAAATAATTTCATTATTTTCAGCGATGTTATCGACATAAAGATCAATCAAAAAATGACATTGATAGTTTTTTTTTTTTTTAAATACCTGTTGCAGCCTCAAATCTGCTTATTGCAAAGCAGTCAAACCTTGCCGCTGTGCATGACCTATACTGTGCCTTTCTGACTTTCCCGTGACAAAGTTGTCTGCTCCTTGTTTATACTTTTTTTTTAAATTTTTTTTATTGCATTTCAGCCCAGTTGCTTGAACCTGTCCTGTATATTTATGATGCATAAAACAGCACAGCATAGGCCACATAAAAGTACTCAGGTTAGAGTACAGCTTCTCTTCCCAACTTGAATTGCGGCAATGTAATTATCAACCACTGTTAAACCATAAAAATAACCTTGTAGTCGTTACAAGAAAAGGCCGTATTAATGAGGATGTTAATTCAAATATAAAATGGTGTAAACATGTTTTATGCTGGTGGAGTTGATAAATTAAAATATGCTCTGGCATTTATGGTTATATGCACTAAAAAGAGGTGAAAAGAAGATCACAGACTATGTATTGCTCACTGTTATAGGAAAATTCAATATCAAGGATCTATGGGAAATGTAGTGTGATTACAGGCAGATTTCACAGCAGTCTGGTTATGAATGTGTAACCTGTACTATAATACCAATCTGATAATATTGTATGCTAGCTTAACGGAAGACTTTGACATTTTGGATGTTACTGTATTACTTTTTTTTTCCACTCAGGCATGTTAGCATTGTTAGCATTCCTCACTGAAACCAAGGGGCACAGCTAGCTGTAAGCTAGCTTCAGTTGTAGTAGTCAAATGTCAAAGTAGTCTTTTAGGGGTGAAAACCTGCAGTGCCCCCACATCCTGACTTTATTCTGCTATTACACAGAAGAGCAACCTAAATGCTAGCTCTTGCATCGTTCCTATGATTGTGTGGCGGACACGTTTGCTTCAAACAAACCATGGTGAACTAAACTGTTGATTAAGGAGGTAAATTTGGGACAAAGGCAAAAGGATCATCAGCAAAACAAGGCACTTGGATTTCATCTGAAGAAAAGAAAGCAGGGAGTTGTGATCATGATTTGTGCCACTGGCATTGCCTCTTTCTTCATTTCAACAACCTGAAAACTTATTTTTACTTTTTCCAACATTCCCCCCACTCCTCTATATGCTCTATATACCAAATCTCTACGAAATATAACTGTACAACTATATACTGAAAATATCCCTCAGTAAATAAATAAAAGTGTACAAGTACACGGCATGTAGATGCACATAAATGGGCTCTTCTCTCTACTTTCTGGTGATAAAAACAGAGAAAGGAAGGCAGAGCGATGCCTTCCATTCCCTCCTTTTCTCAATGGATTTACATTCAGAATTGTGTCAGTGAGGTCCCACCAGGGGCAGTGGTGACAAGGTTCACTTTAACCCCTGAACCTTTAGAAAAATAAAATAAACTGGGAGTGACTCTGTGCCGGTCCAAAACTAGCCAAACATTCCCCTTCGGTCCCCTATGCTCGTTTTGTCTCCCATTGTTCTTAAAGCATTAACCAAGCTAGCTAGCCAGCTGTAGCCAGTCCTGCCCTTTAGCTTGTTAGTGCTTGCGGCTAATGTCAGCAACCACTGGTTACACGGTAGAGAGTGCTAGTGTGTTAGCATTCCTGCAAGGTTATTATGTGGCTGGGGGCTGGAGGGTGGCATAGCAGCAGTGGTGAAGGTGGTGCTCCCTGTGTCTGCTGCTGCTGCGCGGGGGTGGGGGGTAACGTACGGAGGCCGGAGGATCAGAGGTGCTGGAGGGCAGCCGGGAGGAGGAGGAGGAGCGCTGGGTGGTGACGGTAGAGGCGGCGAGGCCCGTGCAGGAGCGTTCCCCCTGGCTGAGGTTCCTCTTGCGCTCGCGAACCAGCGCCTTCTGGTGACGCTTCATCCGCTCCAGCTGCTCCTCCGCGGTCATGCGGCCGCGAGCCTGGCTGCCCGGGAGCTGCAGGGCCTCTGTAGGTGATGACAGACGCTCCAAGGCACTCTTAGGTCGCTCCTGGTGGGACAGGGAAGTAGGAAGGAAATGGGGGTTTGGAACATCAGGACGGAAATGAGAGAGGGGACAGATGGTTAACAGCTTATGAGAAGATGAAAAGCAGCCAGGAAGTAAGAAAAGCGGAAAAGATGGAAGAATATGGACAGTGAAGTAGTGTAGTGGTAGACAAGTGTAAACAAAATGATAAGACAGAAATGGGAAATAGCAATAATGAAAGTGACAGATGTACACACTAAAAACTTGGCCTATTTGCCTGGATACAATTACAAAGACTATCTGTTGCCATCACTTACACAGAACGTCTACAACCTGCATATCAAATGCAGCCTCTACCTGATATTTGTATTCCATATATCAAAAAATATTATCTCTGTATTGTCTATGAATAGATGGCTCATACATATATTTAACAATGACATGCTACACAGCAGAACTTAATTGTATGATTAGGTATCGTACAACACTTGAGGACATTGCCCCAAGGGCTGTATGTTACTCAGAATTTTTCAGTGAAACGAAAAACCGGACCTATGCAAACACTTCTCCAGCTGATCATAGGTATTTTCAGATACCTCCTCCTCGTCTTGACTCACCCTGGCCGCGGAGCTCCCGGGGCCTCTCCTTAGGGTGACGTAGGACGAGATGGAGTTGGACTGGTTCGGTTGAGATGAGGAGCCTGACAGACCTAGTTTATAACAACGGGAAAACAAGCAGAAAAGTTTGCTTTAGTTTCATTTGCATAGAGAGAAAAAAAAAAGGCAGTAAGGTCAAAAAATGAAAACACGGTGACGACGAAAAATAAAAATCTCAACCTGCTCACAATTTATCAACACTGACAAAAATACTTCAGTTACTTTAATTGTGAAATATTAACATATTTACAAAATTAGATTCTTTAAATTATACAAGAATGTCTCGGAATTTAGAAATATTTTAATGACATTCCACATGGTGGACATTCTCTTTGATACATCAGGCTCTTCTTGTGGGTGACAATAAATTCAATTACTGAGGGAGAATTTATTAGCAAGGTAAGTATGACATTTTCCACGTTTTGACTGATGAAACCTCGGGTCTGAAGAGATTGAATTTCTAATGAAAACGTGTGTCTTCCTGAACACAAATACGCTCGTCAATACATATTCAAAGTCTTAATTAAGTTATTTAAAACTTGCTGAAAGCAAACTTTCCTCATCCTTCACCACAACATAGCAAGCATTTTTCCAGTGAGAAAAAATTAAAATTAGTCTTAGTAAAGTAAAAAAACGAATGAAAGGGTGATATTTAATTATGTATGCATTTCCGTTTACATTTTAAAAATAAGCTGTGGCTATAATGTGGGACTCTGCTGGGGAATCATTGGGAATCATCAATAAAACGGTGTGGTCAAGGAAACAGGAAAAGGGGAAACGTGCAGTATATTTATTTCACATGTTACTGTTCCAATACCTTTGCCTGGGAAATACTGGTAGTCAACGTCAGACCCAGTGATGTGGTGACTCATTCCTGGCAGCTCTGGTTCACTCAGGTAGGACCGCAAGTCAGCCTGAAACCAGAAAAGGCTTAAAGTCAAGTCCTTGAATGCTCCTTGGCTAAAGTAGGAGTTCTAAAGAAAGCTGAATCCAAAACACCGATCCCAAGATCAGATTTCTAAACCTGCAGAGAAAAATAAAGTCTGTCAATTTAAGTGAAACGTAAGCCTACCTTACAGTCTCCATTGACAACATACTGCCCGCTCTCCCTGTCCCTCTTCCTCTCATCTGACTGGCGTTTCAGTCCGCGCACGGACGTGTGGCGGATGACTGAGGCCTCTCTGGGGAGAGGAGGCACCACGGGGGGCGTTTCTTCGTAGTCATAGAGGCGGGGCAGTGGTGGCCGAGGTGGAGCGCTGTCCTCTGCCTGGACAGTAACCGGGCAGGAATGGACGAAGTATTTTAGAGGTACAGTGAGTAGCGCTGTTTTGCTAATGACCCATTTTTGGTAAGGGTTTCTGACGCACAACTTTTAAACACAATCAAACTAAATCCAGCAATAACTCCGGACATTTAATATGAAGTCAACTCTGCTCTGCTGGTTTTTACAAGCTGAAGGGTGACACTCACCCACTTTGGCACGGTGCTGTGAGGCAACGTATAGGAGAGGATGCTGGGGATGGAGCTGCGAGGAGGAGGGTGCACCTCTGTGCTATGAGAAGGCACTGCCGGGTCTGACACCGAAGGCACTAATTTCCTCTCTGGCGGGGCGTGCGAACACAGAGAAATCAAGCTTTTTGCAAAAACAGGGTTTTTATGTGGATTGACAGTCAGGGACGAGGGAAATTTCTGAATACATTTACATTTCTGAGAAGAGAAGAAAAACACACATCTAGACACACGTTTGTGTGTTACACATTAGTGTAACCGTAGAGTACTCATAAAATATGACTCTCAGAAGCAGATTTCTAAATTAAAATAAAAAAGTGTAACCGCAGACAATACAAAACAGTTTACGGACAGTAACGCTATGTAAAGAGTTTCAAACATTATGAGAATCTTTAGTAGTCTGTATATTAAGTGAATGTTTGACAGCTCTGGTATTGGTGCTGGTATTTGTTACACAAAAATAAAGCTAATTATTTCCATTCTTTGTAACATGCATGGATGTTGAATGGAATAAAGATTAATACCCAGACCAACAAGTCAGGACCTTTAGTGCATCTTAAAAACTCTCTACCCATCTTTTTCTATTCGTTATCAACAAATCAATCGTGCAGTTTTGCTAAAAAACGGTCAACGGCAATGATAATAACTGCTGGGCTGCTGTGATCTTCCCACCTGGGTTCTGGACAGAGTCAATGGTGACCTTGTAGTTGGCTTTGCTGGCGCTCAGTCCGGACATCACATCTTCGATCCTCCACAGCTCGCGCTTCATCTCAGCTTTCTCTCGCTGCACATTGACACATGGACGCAAACATTCACCTGTTATTTGTAGCTTTCACCTCTGGCTTGGATCAGCCTGGTTTTCAATGCCGCACATTTGGTAATTTATAAAAATCTGGCCTGTGAACGGTTTGAGAAAAAAGGTGCTGTCCTATAAATGAACGTGAGAGCTCCAGCCCCCTGGGTCTCACCTGAGGGGTGGAGCTGTGGTTCATATGCATGTGCAGCGCTGCCCTCAACTGCTCTACGGATCTCTCCAGGCTGCTGTACTCCTCCCAGGCTTGTCCCATCTCCTGCATCACACACACAGTCTCAGGTTACGTATACACTAGAGTGTTAAGGCGCACAGTCTGCAAGATTCACGCGTAGAAATTGATGTGCTTATATAGTTCTTCATATCTACACACCAACCCAATTACAGGCATCGGTGCAGAGCCACTCAAACACACACACACACACACACACACACACACACACACACACACACAGAAACATTCAGCCCTGCCTACACAAACACACAATGACAGGTTGCTATATGCATTCAAACACACGCATACCAAGAATTATATCAACAGAGCTATTAATATACACAAGGACACATGCACACACTTATGTAAAGAATGTATGTGGGAGAAGAGAATGTATGCATTCTTGTAAATACTGGAAAAAACATGCTGATCCTTTACACATATATATATGTATATATGTACATGGTCCGCTACACTAGGACTAGGCAATAATTCAATATTAGTTGTTTTTTATTTGATGTAAACACATCAGTTTGATCATATATATCACATGTGATGTATACATGGGATACTGTATATGTTGATATTTGAAAAATAACATTATAAATATTGTGACAGATTTTACCATATTCCACCAAACTGTACATATGTACAGCAAAATAATTTTTTTTTCAAACATATATCATGCGAACAGGCATACACACCGTGGAGAGGCGTGATATTTGGGCCCTGATGGTGACCAGATCTTCCTGCAGCAGCCGCTGCTGATAGGCGATCTTGTGGGCGTGGGCCGGCTGCTCCTGGAACTGCTCCATCTGCTGGTGGGACACATCCAGTACGCTCTCCAACTTGTCCTGAAGGGGTGAGGGGTTGAGCAGCGTGAGGTCAACCGAAGCAACTCGGAACCACTTCGCTTACAGGATACTGCTCTGGAAAATGACTGTTCAGTGGGTGACAGGTATCCCAAAATGCCTCCAGAGGGCAGCATGTTTCTACAGTCAATCATGACTCAACTTCTTCAACATCATCTTAATTACCGTCAGGGCTGCATATGATTAGTCTTTCATTCCAGGACTGCTAGTACAATATACTATATTGTAATTTACTTTCTTGGTGTGCTCTACATTCCCAGGCGTAAACCTGGTGCCTTCAGTTGGGGTTCTATGTGCTTCTGGTCAGGGGTCTGGTGGTAGTGATAGCCCTAGTAGCTTTTCCGGTCAAGAAATCAAGAGTCAAGACTGAAAAATCAGTATCCCTGCCTCTCCTTCAACAGAATTTCCTCTTTTATGACTGTGAATGTTAAATCTAGAAAGAGACCGACTTTGCTCCCCGGATGTGTACTGCTATCTACTCTCTGATAACTGAATCACCCTCTGTTATCAAACTCCACCACCATGCAATATTTCTTCTTTTTCTCGTATTTCTTCAGGCTGACTGAGGTCTGCTGGTAGAATGAGACAGTTCCATTGACTGAGAGCCTATAAATACAAGAGCTGGCTGAGTGTGTACCTTGTCCTCCTTCAGGGAGCTGATCCTCGCCTCCAGATCCTTCAGGATCTTGTCCTGCTCACATAACCGACTCAACTTCACCTGCAGGGGGAGACACAGAGCTGAGTAGGTAAGGGAGAGAGAGGGGGGGCATTGAGAGAACTGCAGGCTCTCAGATAAAACGCCTCTCAAAGTGCATGTCTGTGTTTTGACATCTGATAATTAAGTGGTCCTCTTACTTAATTACAACTTCCCTCTATATCTGGAGTTGTATATACATGTATAATTGTGCGAGCATCTTGTACGAGCAAAGTGACGTGTGTGTGTGTGTGTGTGTGTGTACATGTGTTTCTGTGAATTTTTACATAGCTCCTTTTTAATGTCTGACTGCAGGCATGCCAGTTTGTATCGCTTAATATTTATAGTTTCCCGGCTCCCCTGGACTCGTTCGGGTGTAATTACTGTGAGTGAGCCCATTAGACAAAGTGGGTGCGACCCACCTGACACTTTCAATTACAGTGTCAGGGAGTCTCTGAGCCTTGCTAATTAATCCCCGATTATACTCAGCAAACTTCAAGGCAAAGGCTGGATTCCCTATCATCCTGTGGTAAAACAACACAACATTCATGTAATAAGGTTGTGACTGAACAGTCTAATGTGAACAAAGTGCTTATCCATATAAACTTTTACTCGCTATGCTAGTTTTTATATTGCATCAAATAAATTATTAATCCTGTTGATGTCTCCGCTGCGATGTTGTTGTTAGAGCTAATCAAATATTCATCGCAGACAATGCACTCATAAATTGTTCAAACAGTTGTTTATGAAGCCTACACTGAGAAATGCTTTCTTAAGAGAAAACGAGACCATCTGAAAAGCTGCAGGGAATTGCGTTGAGTACCAAACTGAAAGGATTATTTACCTGGTAACACTCTCTGCGTGTTGTTTTCCCCTTAAAGCTAAGAGTAATAGTTTACCACATCCTTCCACAATTTTACCACAAGTTTCACATTTTGTTTAGACTTAATTACCCTCACTTTTTCCCCCCAACTGAACCACGGCAGTCAGTGCCGCTCCCCTAAACAAACTAAAATGCTACGTTTGTCTGGAGAGGAACAAGCCAGAATAAGAAAGAACAACCCTGTAAATTAGTTATTTTACTTACAGCAAACACATAGAAAACTGCATGTAAACATGCATGTGCATCAAACTACATACAGTACTAGAAAATCATCGGACACATTTGTCAGATTTTATCATTCAAGTGAGTGCAGTATATAATGAGAAAATAAAACAATTCTTACCCCTCAATATTTAAAAAAGTGTTTTTGTAGCCCATAGCCTCATCTAACCGAATTTTGTCAACACGTTCTTGAGGTTTACCCACAAACTGCCGGACAAACTGGACCGAAATGATAACTTCCTTGACAGTGTCAAAAATGGAACTGTTTTGTAGTTAGTGCAGCCGGAAACTGTAAGAGGGTATTAAGCTTGTACTTACATCCACGTCACTTTCTGCAACCTTGACAGGTTTCCCTGACTCCTTCAGTGTCTGACTTCCAGCAACCTGGAAATAGGAAAATAAACATTTCCGGGTGTTAGTTATACAGTTAAACAAAGTGTCAGACGCCATGGTACATTGGTGCTGAAATAAAGGAAATACAGACCAAAGAGACCAGCTACAAACTATCACGAGGCTGAGGCTGGGACAGACTGTAAGTGACACGTTCTCTTAGCCTCGTGTACATGACAATATGAGTGAGTTCGGGCCACACATAATCAGCTCCCGCCATGAAGACCACGATGGCTATGGACACTTTGAAGCCCTGCACAAAATGACTTATCCATAAAAACAACCATACACAATGTCCCCTCCATTCAAAAAAGCGCCAGTAATTTTTTCTGAATGGGGAAAATATTTGTTTTACGAAAACACGATGGACGGCCTGAGTTCAGGTGCTCACTTGCAGTTTTACTGGGGTTACCGACAGGGTTCTACGGTGCTAAAATAACCTCCTGAAACACAAATTCAGCAATGAGAAAAATCAAGAAATTCCACTGATGGCAGCTCTTTCTCGTTCTTGGAAATGATTAGTTTAGGAGAACGTGCGCTCCTTTTTGGACAATCGGAAAAAGGTGACACAGTAGAGCCCTGTGTTATTGTCAAAGAGGTGCAGCGTTTCAGAGACGATGGTAGAAGCAGCTGGCTTTTCAACCACCGGGGCCACAGCCACAGCCACAACACATGCACTGCCGAGCCATCCCATGCCCGCTATTCAACAGCATCATCATCGTCGCCACACGGGAGGGGGGTGGACGGGTCAAAGGTCACATGGAGGTAAGATATTTGATGCCAAGCCGTGAATGCGGTGCTGGAAGCAATGGGATGGTCTTTCTAGAACACAGACTCTTCTAAAACACGTGAACACATACACTCACACACAGACTACACGCATGCGTCCCTATTCATGAACGCCGCACAAACATGCACGAGCATAAATGTACACACACAATCACAGACACTCTACAATACAACTTTATACTTTTTTTGCAGCACGTACAGTATTCCTCATACAGACACACACACGCACACATTGAGCTTACGTTCATTAGAGGCCTGAGTGGCCCAGCAGTGCAGTGCAGTAGTAAACTGTGAACTGCGAGGATCAGGGGCTCTAGAGCTCTGATCTGGGAGTTAAAAAAAAAAAAAAAAAAATCACATAGACATAGAGCCGCAGTCACAAAATGGCGGCTGTTTTTGTGAGATGCTTCTAAAACCAGTCAAGAGTTAGAAGATCACTGCAAGAACTTGGGGATATTTTGTCCAAACCAGACGCCTGAACATCTCCATTTGTAGCTGCGACGCTATAATGTCTCCGGTCAACAGTTCAACACGGGCCAGAGCGTTACAAGTGGTTGTCAGTAAGAAACACCAAGTGTGTTAGTTTGAGCTGGAGACATTTCAAATCAGAAAAAGGCACAGAAGTAGTGAAACACGTGAACTAAAGCAAAAGGAAAGTTAAAATAGCTAACAGAGATCAGGGGAGGAAATCTGTCCATCTCCATGTCTCACCTTTAGGTCCAGATACTCCAAGTCCTTCTTCAGCTGCATATAGGTGTCATCAGCCTGGAAGGTGAGAGACATGTCAGTGTAGACTTTTGATTTGTGTCAGCAGGAATTAAATAATTCTTAAATTAAATCTGAGTCATCTGAATCTACAGAAGCTTCACTGACAATTTATCTAGAGGATGTAGTTAGATTTGTGTATCGAGTCTGATGTGTTAACTGCTGATGTGTGTCTGTGCTAACATGCATCACAACACTCACAAATACAGTAAAAATTCAGGCATTTATCTTATGTTTCGGAGATGCTTATGTGCTCCTACTGCAACAGACAAAAGACCAGCACAAACCGGATCCATTAGAAGCAGCAGATCCTGAAACTAAACTGAATTCAGCCTTGAATTCAGCTCACATCGCTCCACAAAAAACAGACTTAGGTACGGCCGAAAATGTGAGATTTACGTGTCAGAAGACCAAACTGACCATCACATCCGCGGCCAGCCAGTTCGCCAAAGCATGGGATGGCTTTGTGGATGTTGAAAAGTTAGCAGCACAACATGCTATGGACAGTATCACCAGAAGCGCAATATGGAAACTGACCAGCCAAATATAGAACATGGAAAAGAGGTGGATGGTTCTATGACGGCAGCCAGGCCAGCGCTCACAGATTAACCATGCCCGATGTCACACCACTACAGCACGGGAGCTTTCGGTTAGAGGTTGCCACTAATATACTGTGATCAGGTGTTGATGCAGCTGTTGTTTTAGCTTTTGGTGCTTTGGTTGGACATTATTTATCCTGGGATAGGTTATTTTTCAGCACTGTTTCACATTTAGACATGCATTTGAGGTTGTAGACTACCGAGTGCAGGATCAACTGGGAGTTACAGGTCTGGACCAAGAGTGAGTCTGGATGTGGATGGACTATCAGTGAACATGACAGCCATGTTATGAAACCCTTGTTCGGTAAGTCTGCTCAATGGGAAATGTTAGTTTTATTGATTTTAGTGATTGTAGCATCTTTGTTTTGACACTGGGTTTGTAGAAAAATGAGACAATTAGAGTGAAAACCAATGCAGTCTATCTGTTGCTCTACATGGTGTTCCATTTTCCATCGGTCAGACCCATTGGTTCTGGTGGTGGCGGTGGTGGAGGGGTGGGAGGACAGGAGTCAGCGGGGGGGCCCACCGGTCAGAATGTTTTTAAGTTTACACATATTGGTTTTAAGGTCTGACTGGCATTTGAATTTAAAGGTTACAATATCTTTTTATTTGGTATAAGGCTGCAAAAACTGACTTGAAACTGATTCCTAATTTGAGATCCTAACCCTAACCCTCTGGCGACTACGATTATCCACAGCAAACTTGATGTAAATAGAGAAATGACCTTTCACAAGATCTTGTCAAAAATCAAAGTGTTGGACAAATTGACATCGTGAGGGTATTGTCAAAATCATTCGAATTCATCCCTTAGGAACGGGGAGTGTATTTATTTTTCATGGAAAACCATCAAAATAGTTGCTGAGACATTTCACTCTGGACCAGTGTTGGACAGACAGAATGACAGACAGACAAACGGACCGACAGTGCCATCCATACAGCCATGGATACGGGACAAAAATAATTCCATTTTTCAGAAAGAAAATGTTGTAAATTCCTTAGTTCAGAAACCGTATGAGTTCTACCTATGAAATAAACAACAAGAAAAATAACTACGGTGGATCTGATTTTAAGTGTAATGCAGCCCTGCAGTATGTTTAATGGCAACCTCTACCAGCCCTGGTAAAATGAGGGGCAGGCAGGCAGGCGTGCTGCAGGGGCCCCCACCTGGATGTTGCAAGGGGCTAGCGGAGCTGAGAGGCCCACATGTCCGAGGTGGGACACAGGAGAGGGGCCATAGCTGAGTAGGGGGCCGGTGCTAGTAGTGGTAGTAGTGAGGAGGTGGCTGTGGTGGAAGGGCTCTTTGGGACCGTTGAGCCGTTGGAGCTGGGCTAATGTGTGCTGGCGTGCGGAGGCCATCTTGGCCTGATGGCGGCGCAGCTGAATGAGGAGCAGAGTGAGCTCCTCGGGCTGTCAGGCACCACAGGACAGTAAATCTGGCAAATCTTAATACTGACCACACCAAGCTTCAGTGAAACTTCTCTTGTTTGAAATGAGTAGCTCTGCCTTCCCAGTGCTAGTAGCCAGTTTTTGTGATGCGACTGGCTGATTGCTAATTTGAACAAGCAGAAGAGCAGCTAAGTTAAGGAGGATTAATGGTCTTCAGACAGAAGGGAGGCACATAGCAACAACCGGCCGGTAAGAGGCCCTCTCCCCAAAAGTTCAGCTACAGCCCGCTGGTTAATATTTGGTCAACATCAGATAACATTTGACTCGTAGCAGGGAATAAATCCACAACCGGCCACTGATTTCTCGAGTGATGACAGATGCTGAGAATGTAAATACTTCACAAAACCCCATTAAATCTAAAGTCTCTTTAAACGTTTAGGCTCCCATTTCCAGTCATTGACAAAAATATATTAAGTAAGTAAAGTAATGTCAATAAATGTATACCTAATGTAATGTTTGTTTAGATGTTAATACTTGCAATATACTTGTATGTTTTATGTATGTATTTGTAAAACATACCGTTTTGCCATGAAGGCTGGGTGCACTGACTGTGTGTGTGATGTAGCTGGAGGGAGGCATTGACCGTCTCTCGATAGTAGAAGCCTGACAACACACAAACAATTCATTTTATAGGCACGGTTTGGAATTTGAAAAAAACAACATTAAAAATCATATTTCATACAATGTGTGTTACAGGAATTACAAAGTTAAGACAGTCTTACCGCAAAAATGAATTACAGCAGTATAGAATCTGCTATCACAACATAACACGTTCCACAACACCCGAGGCCACAATTCTTGTTTTAATGGATACAGTGTTTTGCATGACCTTGGTAAATAAAAAAATACTGTATCGTTTATCATTTATGGTCAAAATGGAGTCGCTTGTGGTTGTGGGAGCAGGGGCAAAAATAATGTGTGTTTTTTCCATCAATTTTAAAAAAGAGATTACTAAGACTACTAACGGAGTTGCTAATTTGGCACCAGTAGTCATAAATGTGACAAATATACATATACACAGTATGTATACAGTTTCTGTGTAGTTTACAGTTTCTTTTTGACTGACTGCTGATACAGTTGAGGTAATTTAAAAGGCTTGATGCCTGAAGGATATGTCTACCATTGTGCCCCAAGGCACCAAAATAATTATTCTGTTCAGTGGAGCACAGTTCCAATATCGCCCCGCACTGTCAGAAAAACTGACACTGTTCTAGATGAAAAACTATTTTATTTGATATTTTGTAGTTGACAGTGGGGGGGGGTTAAAAGAGTTCACGGTCTAATCTTTGGAAGAGCACAAACAACAGGCAAGATGGTATTAATTTCACACAATCCATGCAACAGAATGCACTGACAATAAAGATCAACTCGTCATCCATATTACATTTCTCATCTACAATATCTAGACATGTTACCATTACAGTCCCTATATTTCATAGATCAGCCTTTCTTAAATATTACTTCTCTTCTTCTCTTCTGTTGTATTATTACTTGATCAAATATTCTAGGGAAACTTGACTATTTATCAGTTGATTGAGCGCCGTGGAGCCAGGAATTCGGGTGTACACCTCAGATAAGAGTGTGAGCTAAATCCCTAAATTGTAAGTATGATGCCAAAAAACACCGGTCTTGTCTGGTAACATCAAAGTTTCATCTCATTCTCTTGATTGAGAACTGCATGACTGCGGCATTGTGCAGACACTTAAAACACAATACAAAATCATTGCTGTGTCCAGAAAAAGCTGGTCTCTACTGTTAATATTAGAGTTTTTTCGTGTCTCGTTCTTTCGGTGTGAAGCATCACAGATGGCTGTGGATAGTAAAACTGAATCTCTTTGTTGTTTACTGACACTGCATTACAGCATTACCTATTAAAATAAACATTTGAGTTTCATTTCAGTAACAACTGGTGTTGTTTGCAGAAAACGTGGGATTTTTGTTCTGCCTCTGTCAGACATTATTTTACCTTGAACAGCTGAGATTTGGTCCTCCGGGGGGAAACAACGAGGGGGATGTCCACCACTGACCTGTCACCCACGGGCCTGACTGTCACCCGTTCAGCTGGCGTATGTGGCCTCCGTGTGGGCGACAGGGTTCGGCCGGTGCCTGGTGGGGGCCCCGGTGGAGGGATGTCTGCAGATGAAGGTGGTACCGACACACAGCGAGGAGGCCCCTCGGACTTCGGGGCTGAGGAGGAGGGAGGCACAGTGGATGGGGGGCGGGGGCCGAAGGGGTAGTCTGGGGCTGGGGTGTAGAGTGGCGCCGTGGGACTGCCGTGACGGAACTGGTGGCGCTGCTGCCACTCGTACAGCTGCCAGACGGTGCTGGACCCTGGGCCAGCCTGCTCTGGGGTGAGGCGGAAGTGGCTCAGGCGGTCCTGGGCATACTTGTACTCACCGAGTCGGGCAGGTGGGGGACTCTGCCGCTGAGTCTTTGGCAGGGTTTGGTATGCGTCCACGGAGGTGAACTTGTGCTGGGTTGGTGGTGTGCGACGTGGGAGGGTGTTCTCTCTGGATGGGGGGCTGCCAATAGGAAGGGCAGGATGCGTTAGGATGTTTTTTTTCACACTCAGTAAACAGAATGTCTGTATATGTCAGAGAGGAACATTTTTAAAACTAATCTAATTTACTTAAACACAATAAGCTTTTCTAAAAAAAGCCATTTGCATATAGTATATTTCAGTGACCGACCCTTTGTGCTCAGCCTTCTGCACTTTGACCCACTGCTCCACTTGCTCCAGAGTGCTTCTCCTCTGCACATGCTTCTGTGTGTCAGCAGAGGGCGGCGCTGGGGCCCTCTGGTACGTGCCCGCTGCGATCCCATTGGGCTCCAGAATGGGGCTGGGCGTGGAGACGAGGCCATTCCTTGTGCAAACGCTGGAGGGTAGTGTTGAGGCGGCTCGTGACGGCGCGCGGGATGGCACCCTGGACACAGGCGCCGAGGCGGACACGTGGTCCGACTGTGGGAGGGCAGAGGGTGTGGGGTTGGAGGGGAGGGAAGTGTGCGTGTCCATTTCCAAGCCAGTGCTTCCCCCGGGTTGCTCCGACATGGCGGCGGAAGGAGAGTCTTTGTGGAAGCTGCAGCGCTCCTCTGCGTCACGGTGTATGGGCTCCAGGAGAACCTCGTGGATGATCGGTCTGGTGGTGTCAGAGTCGGAAGTCTTGGTCTTGTGGTTGTTTACATGGTTTGTCTGCGGGACAGCCTGCTGCTGCAACATGCTCAACTTCTCAAACTTGTCAGATGGTCTGTAGAGTAGAGATTACATGAAAAGCCTGGATGAACACCGGCCTTCTAAACTTTTTTTTTTTTTTTTTTTTAAACTTTCTCTTCAACATGGTGAGAGTTTAATTCCTGAGAGAAGTAGATGATAAGTAACGTACAACAAGTAACTTACATAAAGAAGTACAGCAGTTACACTGACACCTCAAACATATCAAGAGATTTCGGTGACTTTTATTCAATAAGTACCAATTCTGTTTGATTTGATCAATTCTCTGATATCCCTTGGACATTATGTTCCACTATTTCAGGGGTCTGAGTCTCCTTTCTGTTGTGCTGAACTGAATTCGAAGTAGAAAGAGAAACTTTTAGCCTCATTTCCAGCTTTAAGGACAAGCAGGGCAGATGACAAGCCAGGCCATGTAGCCACATCTAGGTTTTAAAATACACCAATGAAATCCCATGTGACGAGACACACGTAGGCTAGAAAAATAACCAGGTCTGTGAAATTCCCCGCAGAACACACCAAAGTACACTTTTAAAAAATGAATTCAAGAGCCTCAGGTGACAGCATGCTCCCTTACCAGCAACTGGTATCTGAAGATTGTCAATGTACATGTAAATAAGCACTAAGGTGACTGGTCTGGCTACATTAAATTGTGTTAAATGGGGCGTGCAAGACAATATCTTTCAGTTTCAGAGTAGTGTGTTGCTAGTGTTGCATTCAATCATTGTGTATTAAATTGCATTAGCATATTGTAAAAGAACCACCCTCTTGAAAAAGGAGTGCAACATGCGAGCAAATGAGTAATAGTACTGTTATCGTTTCCTTCAAACAAGAAAACGCCAAAACACTGGATGAAAAAGGGGTTGAAAAAATTTCCAACAAGAGGCTGTCTTCAGTTAGGTCTCCTAGTGTAGCCTTAGGGACGTCCCCACCAAAAACAAAAAATGAAAGTGAAGCAGTGCCTGCTGCCAATGTCTGAGGCTGGCAGCGGATGATGGGACGTATTTGATCTGTGCCACCTCCCCTCGTCAACACGTGAATAATACACAGAGGAAGCCAATGCTCGTGATGATGATCACTCAGCACATTCAGTGTTTAATGGACTCCAAGTATTAATAAACACCTGCTGTAGGGAAACCTGATTTATAGGTAAGTTTTTGGGGGGTATATAAGGGATTAGGAGTGAGAAAGTGTGTTTGATTGCAAATAAATAAAAATAAATCAAACCAACAACCAATTAAAAAACTGTCCCAAGAACTGCAGGATGTATAAAAATGATTGTGCATTTTACATCAATAGCTAAAATTTTCATGAACTGCATAGTAACTGAATCAAAGTTTAATGTCAGTGAGCAATACAGAGTAAAAAAAATGAACTTAAACTAAAAATCTGGCATTTGATCACAAATGCAGGGAAAAGGCCAAAAAAGAAGATGGAAGAGTAAAGGGCCTCCTGCTTTATTAACAGATTAAGGTTTTGGATAACATGAGTCATGTATCGGGGACATTAATTAACTTTATATCTCAATTAAAAAAAAAATTCTAAAGATTTAAAATATTTCACTTTAAGGAATCAAGGAATGAAGGAATCAAAATACAGTGTGTGTGTGTGGTGTGTGTGTGTGTGTGTGTGTGTGTGTGTGTGTGTGGCCCTACCTGATGAGTGCATCGGCATGGTTCTGCATTAGCGCGGCCTGGTTCATGGCCCTCAGCCAGGTGTTCATGTCCTCCTGGGTGTCAGCGCTGAAGTAATACGTACGCATCCCAGTGTGCTCCGCCTGCGAGCCAATCACAGAGCTCTGCTTGTAAATGTACGAGCGCATACCGGTGTGGCTAGCCTATAGGAGGAGAGAGGAGGCAGGGTCACTGTCGTGGTCAGAGAGGCAGAGAAGTCAGCTGAGAGACAGGGGCGTTAGATGAGCTGCAGCTTTGGTCAGAGAGACAGGGAGATATCATGCCATCCGACAGGAGCAACAACATCACGTAAGCCACACAAGCATTGACCAGTGAAGGAAACCACACAATAAAAATACAGAGACAAATATGCCAGCCAGTTATGACCAACAAAGCCAGAAGCTTTTGACCAATGAAAGGAAAGATACTTCGGTACAATGGAGAATAGAAAATATGAATGCCAGAAAAAAAGAACCCCCAACCCCAAAGTCTCCTCACAAACCTGTTTCTTCCTGCTATTAAAGCTTCGAAACCGGCTAAGAATATACAGTAGGTAGGGCAGATAACAGTTTACAAAAATAAACAGCAAACTTTTAATGGATTTTAATTTATTCAATTTTTAGTACAGTGTATCTCACAAAATAAGGTACTAACATGAATCATGGTGGTCTGGAAAACAGAACCTGATTAGTTTCCACACCATGACAAGGTAATTGTACTGTGTGATTTAAATGCTGAGCTCATGAAAGGCATATTCAAACTTAAGATGGATATCTCTTTGTATACACAGTAAAAAATAAAAAATAAAAGGAGCTATTGATTAAGTGATCTAATACGCTGCCGTTGTCGGGTGTGACGGTCAAGAGCACATCTGCACCAATTCATCATCGGGAGGGATTTAAAGAGACAGTGTGCAGAATATAAAAAGTATCACATGTGTGATGCTGCGGAACAAGACAGATACTCAATAATACTATAGGTCTAATGATATCAACTGTCATCACTGCACCAGTGGCAGTGTTTTCACTGTATCAGGTTACTCACAAATATTCTGGTCGTATTGGCTGACGCTTAACTGTCTGTTATACATCAGTATTACTGAAAGATTTTAATCAGATTTCTATTTTAAAAACCCTGTCTCAAGTCCAGCGTGACACAACAACAATCTGTGTACGTTGGATTCCAACACTCACTTTTTCAACACTCAATCAATCTCGTTTCCGGCTGCAGCAGGCAGCTGTTTGCAGCTAAAAAGGCTCTGATAAACCTATTCTACACTACCTGCCAAGCACCAAACTGCCAAGGCAGCGACTAGCTGGTGAACCTAGTGGAGCATTTAGCAGCTAGACAGCCAGATAATTCCCTCGGGAGTCAGTGATGACAGAGAGAGTGAGTTATTTTTATCAGGTGGCCAGAAACACAACTCCAAGTGAATGTTGATGTTGCTCCTTCTCTAGCAGATGTGTAAGTAAGCAACTGTTTGCTAATATGTTTACTGTAACAACTTTATAAGGTGAAATGTCAATGTTGGGTTGTGGCCAAAAAAAAAATAAAATTGAAATTAATAGAGCTCTAAACCTTCAAAAAGTTATTCTGTTCGTGTCAGTGGAGAGAGCAGTATTACTAGCGATAGCACAGTGACAGGAAAGGAGGAGAGTTTGGGTTTTTTTTTTTCCAGCTAGAGAAAAATGAGAGCTGTTCCTTTCTCAAAACGCAACAAGTTTCTCGCCGCACCACTTTTTTTTTTCTCTCCACCGAGACTACAATCAGTAGAGAAGCTGGTATCTCTGGTTCCCGTACTCAAGATTTCTGCCTCAGAACTACGCCAGAGTCCAGAGAGAAGCCTTGAGAGACCGACATCAGGGCGTCTACTGTTGGATAAGTCATATAGTCAGAACATACTCCTGCTACTGAGCTCCTTTTTAGCTGCGCTGAAAATATCTACATACATGATGAACTCTGATATTATCATTGGCTGCACAGGGATAAGAAAACACACCATCAAACTACAGGGCTGGCCAAGAAATTCAAGGAACAGTACATCACTAGGAGCTGCTTTTTTTAATCCTTGATAAAGGTGTCCTTGCCGCAAAAGTGAGGTTATTGGAGGCATTTCTAAAGTGAGTTGCACCCCACTGAGCACAGCACAGCTCTATAAATGCCCTACTTTCCCCATTTTCTTCTCTCCTCCCTTCCTTCCTTCCTTCCCTCAGTATTTCCGTGGCTGAGACTGGAAAGACAAATGAAAGAGGATACTCAACAACAGATGCATGCAAATGAAAAGTAATTAACCACTAAATCTTCCCTACCCTCTTTCATTCACTGAATAATGAATACAGGACAATAAGTGAGCATGGAGTGTTGTGGTGGGATCCACTGCTGCTGCAACGCACGAATTTCTCTGTGATTTCTTTATTTGGTTTATATTGTGATAAAATGAGTGAGACTTATGTAGTTTAATGTACACACTGAACAAGCTCATGAATAATTCAAACACAGACTGTCACCCCTGCTGTTCTATCCCTGTTACTATTAACTTTGAACTGACCCTGGCACACGGACACTGACATGGACACAAACATCCCTCCGAGGTTTCCCGAGAGCTTGATGAAAGTAATTCCCGTCCCCTCTGAAAGCACTGCTGTCTGGCTGCTGAGACAAAGCTCATTTCAGTGGCTGCTAACTAATAAAACTTAGACTTAAAACGTTTGCGCTCGCCAGGCTTGAGTATGTACTTGCCCCTGATCCTGGTACATATTGTAAAATCTGGGAGAGGATTGCACTACTTGCTTGATTCAACCAGGTCCTGACAACCTTGCAAGTGCACTAGATCTTTCTTGGTGCTCAGGTAGAGGGGTAGTGAGGAGGAGAATGGATGATTGTACTGAGAATCTTTTGCTTATACTGTGTGGAGGTGACCAGAGGCTCCTAATGTCTGCGACGGTCTTTATAGGGCTTTATACAGTTATTCCACTGTGGCGATTGGTGGCAAAATGCTACATTTAGTGTCCTTACATGAAAGCAGTTTCACATAATCTACCAAGTGGTTCTCGGTTTTCAGGGCGACAGTGGTGCTGACTGTATTTCACATTATTTTCCTGACATGCCAGGTGTAATTCAATTCCAGATCACACGGACTCACTGAGCAGATCTGGATCCCAGTGTAGTTCTCTGTGACTTTTCCAGTCACAAACCAAGGCTACGAAGGTTTCCCTTCCAACCGAACACTTAGAGCAGCTGATTTCACTGACTAGGTCATTTTAGAGCTGAAACAATTAGTTGTTTTATCAATCAGTCGATCAACAAAAAAAATCCATCAGTAAGTAACCAATTTATCATTTCTGTTGTTTAATCAAACAAAAATGCCAAATACTAGCTGTAAACAAGCATGGTAGATCAGTAAATAAGATAATGTCACATGGCGACATGTTCTCAAGCCCTGTATTTAACAGCAGCCTGAAAACACATACCGCCAACAGGCCATGCTACATGCATCTATTCTGCATGGCCAGTGTATGTAATCTGCTTTGTCCCTTTTTGTGCTCATGGAGGAATGTGCTGCGCTGTGTGTATCAGCTGTCTTAAGCCTTGACCAGTAGACGTGATCCCCCCAATCTTCTTGAAGGCTTTCTGATCACTTAAATCTGGTGGAGTAATTTTTGGTTAAAATAAAAGTCTGCAAACTCAGTGGAAAACCACAGATGTGAACCATACACAGGGCTCAGTCAGCCTGTCACTGTCAGGCATGGAGATGTGTTTAGGTGCATCAGAGGACAGGAAACAGGCAGGGAAACTATTTAGCAACCGCTCATTTTAAAAACGAATGGTAGACGTGTCCAAAAAACACCCTAAAAATCTTGAGGAAAGGAATATCAGCATCCTCGGGAAGCAGCTGTCAAAACATGCCTGCTCACTCGCCATCAATGACAGACGGCCTCTTATAGCTACAATGGGATAGGCTGCTTGATGAAAGACAGAGGACTGCGCTGCTAGTCAGATGTTTGGGCATGTGCACAGATATTGGCATGCATGTGCATTGAACCCACAGACAGTACAGAGGCACGGCCACAAATTTGTAGGGGAATAAAAAATCCAAACCCTAATTTGAACCACAGAACCTTTTACCAAAGCCCAAATCCACCTCTAATCTTAACCCTAATTCCAAATCCTCCTCCCGTGGTGTTTTGTAGTGAGGAATGGAACAAACAAAAAAAAATGGCTTCATTTTGCAGACAGTGTGATGACTACACACCCATGCAACCTCCATCGGAGCACATACACATTGAAAAGCCGTGTCAATTCCAATCTACAGAGACATTTAGACAAAAGTGACGAAATGCACCACACACCACCAGCGGTCTAAAATAACATTGGGAGTCTCTGTCTCTCTTTAGCAGGAATGCTGAGTGGGTCATTCAGCTCTGAGTGCATGACGGACACACCTACTCTCTGAATCCATGGACAGCTAGGCTTTGTTTTGTCTCGGTGATTTGTGCATGTGTGGGAGCTGGTGGCAGTTTTAAGTGTGTCTCTGATTATTTGTTTTATCCACTGTATTGTTTAATCACGCTTTATTAAAAAATTAAAAAGTCCCTCTTTTGTTTTCACCGGTTCTTTCTACCCTCTATTTCACTGCAACCAGCCCTCATCACTTCCTTCCTCTCCACCTCTTTTTCTTTTTTCCTATCACTTCCTCTCTTTATTAGATTTTATTTTCCAGTCCTAATCACTTCCTTCCCTCTCTGTGTTCTCTCGCCTTCAGCCTCTCTTTTTCTACAAGCTAAAAAATATCACTCACTACTTGCACTCAGAAAGGCTTACAACAGTCTCGGCTCTCTTCCTGTGGACAGCCCCTGAGAGAGAGAGGGGACACACACACACAGACACACACACACACACACAGCCACACACACACACACACAAACACTTTGTCCAGGCACTATTTTAAGAGTCATTGTGCTCATAAAGATAAGCCGAGCCAACCAGAGCACCACAAAGCTCCCGATAAGGTACATTCTCCTAAACTTGCAACTGTAGAAATTGTATTTTCACTGAAAAACACTAAAATGTGACTACAATAGCCCGTGGGTGTCTGAGTTTTAAATAATGCCTGCCTTAGAAAAATATTCAGCGTTACTACTTGTTTTTTTCTTCACTGTTTGCAAGAATATAGAATCTATGAGGTTTCTCTATTTCAGAGTTCCCGAAAACAGCAGCTGCTTTTGAAAAATCAACATCTGACTGACCGTGGGGTGGCACAGCCTGCATCTACAGTGAAAGATCTCCTGCAGCTTCTCAACATTATTTTTCCACTCCTCATTTCTGGAACAGTAGTGTGAGGTGATATGAGTTCCAAGTAGCAAAGTTCTTCTCCACGCCATCAGAAAAACGGCATGCTGGTACAGTAGATGTGACAGATGGAGGAGACAGTGAGAGCAGTAAATAAATGAACGATAAGCCCAAAAGCAGACAAGCCAAATACAAAGCTTCATATTACGATAACGAGGATGGGGAGAGTGATAAAAAGAGGGGGAGCAAAGGCAGTAGGGTGAATTAATAAGAAAGAGAACACAGAAAGAAGAAACAACACAACATCATCAGCCAAAAGGACGTGTTATTCTCAAGACATGCATCCAAAAACAACTAAGACATATACAAGGCAGCTGTATATTGTGTCAGCCACACCAACGGTAGACAACAAGGATATATAAGGTTTACATCTGGTAAAGTGAGAGCACACGAGAGCGTAGAGTACCTATTTATGGGAGGACTGTCGCTGGACGACGCGACACACTCACGGGGAGGGAGGGAAGTCCCAGTCGAGCAGGCAACCAATGGGAACAAGAGAGGGGAGAGGATTCGGTGAATAGGGAAGGGAGGGATTGGAGAGGGTGGGAGGGTGTCGAAGCTTGGAGGTTTAATTTGTAGGGTCGTGAGGTCTTTGGGTTGATTAGGTTGTCGGAAGGTGCAGCATTCACGCACTCAAACACCAATCAGATACCCACCATCAGCTCACGTGGGTGGCTACTTGTGGTCCTGCTGGCGCGGGTTACAGACCTGGGCTGTGCAGCATTTTAAAATCATTCCTGATCAAAGTTTTCATTTATTTTTTGCTTTGAGTACCAGACAGGTGGAGTTTACAGCAGCGGGCCATTTCCTACTTTCCTTACTTTCCTGTGGTGGGGCCCAGGGGTGCAGAATTAGAGAGCACCCAGCATCACTGCTGGGCGTAGTTAGGTGTTGTCAGAAGCGCGACGTGTTGCACCTGCAACCACACCCGAATGTAAGGTCATGTCGTACTGACCACACCCTGGAGTACACCGCTACATCACCGCAGCAAGGTGAGAAGCTAAACCAGTAGTGGTCAGGAAAAGACAAGATTTGAAGCTGCTCTCAATTTAGGTTTTAAAAGTCAAAAATAATTAAATTGAATGAAAAGATGAATTTACTAACTATATAGCCTTCTGGCCATGATGTAAATACAATTATTGCAAGTACTCTTTATCGGTTTATAACAGCTATATCAGATAACACTTTTAGCATACAAACAATTAAAAGATAACTTACTTTGTAATATGTATTATTAGTAGATATATTACATGTTTTAGGTCCACAAAACCTGTAATGTCTCAGCTCTAGCGTCGGTGGCTCCAATTCACACTTTTTCATTAATAAATGTTCATAATGTCCCAAGCCTAAGTAAGAAGACTTTCAAAATTTATATAATACACTTTTTATGTTATTTAATTTGCAAAAAATGTGGCTTCACCATGCAATTACAACAGAGTTTAACATGATTTCACTCACCCCATGGGGGAGAACCTGATTAGGATAATAAGATACAATATTTTTGACTTTTATCATAGCCAGGAAGCTACAGTCCACAACCGAGGCTTTAACAATGTTCAGCAACATTTGAGGGGCCCACTGTATATCGTTTCAGATAACCCTCCTGTCTAGCAGACACAGAAGAGTTAAATAAACACTAAGCATCATCTGGGCGAAGCTGTGAGTTGTACAGAACACAAGAGAAGGCTGAGGGTGAGGAAATGACCAGTTCATTCCCGTTTCTGTCACTCACGGTAACAGACACGCACACGCACACAGTTCAAGTTTTACTTCCCTTCTCATTCTGGTATATATATAAAAAAAAACAAAAAAACACAAGCCTGGAGGGTCTCTGAAATAACTGTATCAGGTGGAAACAATATATATCCTAGAGTATCAGACAACAGCATTGTTGGAAGAACAACATCAGAAGGAACAAGGTGCATAAAAATGGCAGGAGAAACTGATGGTCACAGGCCGCTGACAGAAACTTTGCATGCCGTGTGTGCCCTCAGGCCTGGATAAAAAAAAAACAACAAAAACAAAAAAAAAAACAAGTCTAAATCCCACATGTTGAATCCTCAATTCCCTTTTTGAAGTAGAATTCATGCAGTGACCCAGTGGTAAGGATATGTGAAGAAAGAAGGCAAACTGTGACAGAGTTCTTAATAAACATAAAGTAAACAACCACCAATATAACACCGTGCATTTCCCTTCAACAAACACGTCTTTATACATTCATTTAACAATATCAATGTGATTAAACTAAATGGGTACATTAAAAAAAATAAATCTGCTTTGTATAAATATATGCTTGCATGTTATAAAAAGTTTAATAAATTGGGTTTAGTCGGGTTTATCCTCAACTACAACCCTGATTACTTATGATGAGACCGGCTCAAATCATCATGGATTTGATTCAGCCATTGACCAGCCACTGAACAGGGAAAACGCATCAAGGTATTTAAGGTTGCTCGGTGGGAACACTGGATGCAAATTAGATCTATGGGATCAGTAATTAGGATTCAATACAGCTGCCATTTTTATGCACCAAGTCCACTGGAAGATTCGTCCAGCTTGAAGTGCCCGAATGGACAATTTGTGAATTTTTCCACATACGTTAATAATTAGACACTTGGCCAATCTTATTTTCCAAAGACATTTAAGGAGTGAGAAGGAGTGAGAAGATTTGGGATCTGTCTTGCTCGAGGATAAATTAGGGAATGTGGCCAGTTTGCCACAAATATTCAACTTCTGACCTTTTGTTCCCATGAATATTTCTTTAACAACTAGGCAATGTCAACATGTCGCTTTATGGAATAAACCAGGTTCAAAGTTAAATCGAGCTTGTTGACTCCCTGAACTTTGTTTGTGGGACATTAAATATATTTGTGTGCAATTTTTAATGCATAAATTAAGTTCAGGTTTACAGTAGAGAGCAGGGACATGTGTGTGCTGTAGAGTACGTCTCTCAACTTCACACAATTCAGGCTCGCCTCAAAGAGACTTGTGCCGCAGGGAATGGAGAAGCTTCGTGCCATTCCAGAGGAGACGGTCCGTCTCAATAAAGTCACTGACAGACATTCGGTAGTAACAGACATCACTACAACAGGTGGCAAGCGCTGCACAAAGCTGAGTGGTTGATGGGTGGGCGGGTGGTTAGACAAGGTTAGGAATGTAGGAAGATATTTGGTTTAACCGTCATTCCAGGCAAAAATCCTTCCATATTCGTCCTGAATTTTGCCGTAACTGCCGTATCAATTAAGTGACTGCGGAAAACGCAATGATTTAAAAACAATTACACATTTAGAATGAGCAGAAGTATGAATAAAAATACTCAATTTGACTGATCATTTTGACTTCAAGACATTTTTCTGCTTGTGACCTAAAGACATGTTGTCATTGTTGTGGGACCCAGTTATAACAGGCTCACAGAAACAAGTGTGTTAAACGCCAGATAAACAGAAATGTTTGTTCAAAACAGATGAAACCTCAGTGTGAAGTTATGTATATTTTATGTATGTATATTTCCTCAAATAGTGACCGGAGCCTTCATTTACCTCAACTGCAGAAGGTACCAGGCCTTTATTTGAAGCAGGCTTGTATTAAAGGCAGGCGTTTGTTTTCTAACTCCCTCTGTTTGATAAGTATAATTGCTCATGTTTTAGTAGGAAGGCTCATTTTGATCCGCTCCCGTTTGCCCTGTTAAGAGTTAGGCCGCTGCATCGTTCTGTTAATACAAACTCAACACTTCCTGTAACTGTTTTAAATTAAAAGCCCTCTAGCAATTCAGTGGACAGAAACCCTCCATTTCTTAACAGGGATTTTATTGTGAAACACTGTACGTTGCTACAAGCTACAGTTGGCCGAGGCGTTAGAAGACATACTACACACACACAGTGACTAAAATAGGACAATGATAATTTAGAAGAGTAATCCAGAACAACAAAATGTTGAAAATAGTCTGAGGATATTGTTGAATTCATTAAAGTAAAGTGGTAAAAATTTGTATAATATGCTTAACTGGCATGCACATTATGACAGGCTCCAGGAGTTCATGCACCCTTATTTTTTTACCCAGCCTGTATTTGGTGGCCGGCCTTTATTTGTTCCTGTCGACCCCGCGGCCTGCCATTACGAGAGGCCCGGCTTTTAAAAGAATACCGGTTTTTATTTGAGGATATACGTTAAGGCATGAGCCATGCTTCACAAAATATATGTCCAGGGGCCAATGGCCACGCGCCACCAAACCTGCTTGTCGTCGCACAACAGGTGTTACAATGGCATTCTGTAGTAAAGAGTGAACAGGTATTAGTTGGAAAGGAATGTGTATTACTTCTAATTAACTTCTCTGTCATTAATGGTATAAACCACATGGTGGAATCTCTTATTAAAAGTGCTTTAAATAGCATGAGGGGTATACATTTTTAGCACGTGTTCCTGAAGTGGAAATAAAACCTTTAACCCTGACAGTGTCAGTGAGTTATTTAGAATATTTTTCAAGTCGCAATTACTTAAACATGATGCATCATCCAGGCAGTGATCATGTTCAACAGTGTCAACGGCAGCGAATCGGCTCTGAGGTTCGCTGAATGTCCTGGCATTCGCTGCATCGGTTTCACTTGTAGAAGAATCCCGTTCATTACATTGGATACTGATGTTTTAGTCACATTAGCTTGAACAGAAATTTTCGTGCTGTGACGTTAAAAAATAAAATAAAAAATGAACACCTTACAATTCCAATTTGAATAGCTTGAATAGCAAACTCTAGCTTGAATCCTAAGTTTACATGGTTTTGTTTGGTCTAATTAGGTCGTCGTGACCCTATGGCTAATGTTAGTTGTGAAAAATACATTTAAAAAAAACACAAAAAAAAAACCATCCTACTGCAAATTAGCAATCAAGAAATTTGTGCTGAATTTCTTCAGAAGGAATAAGTCTTTGTGTTTTTTTTTTTTTTCTTTTTAAATCTGAAACCAGCAAATATAGGTGGTTACACTCACACACACACTCCAAATGATTAAAAGTCACATCAGAAAAGTAAGTCAAAAATATGAAACAGCATAGTCTGTGGAACAAAGAGAGGCGTACCTTAAAGGCATACTTGCGACTGATGTGGTCCTCGGGTCCCACGGGTGAAATGACATAGCTGGGCAGAGGAATACTGCCTAAGACAGATTCCTCTCTGCTGTCTGGGGAGAGAGAGAGAGAGAGAGAGAGAGAGAGAGAGAGAGATGGTGGGAGTAACAGGGCAGAGAAGGGGAAGGAGGGAGTAGATTATCAGGGTGAGGAAGGTGAGAAAAGGAACAGAAGAGATACGGAGGAAAGGAAGGAGGAAGAGAATAAATATCACTCGTCACCCGCTAATTTCATCACTGCATGCCACCAGTATCATAACACTCACATATACACTCACATACTCAGATGCCGTGATTCATACCACAGTGTTGTGCCAAGCAGTAAATGACCACTCTGGTATCCCAGTGTCACAGAGCTAAAGCGGGCCTGCTCCAACTGGCAGCCGGCCATCATTCCTCTGTGCCCTCACCATCCGGTTTACACGCTGAAAACACATTTGTCCCTCCATGTTCGTACGGGGTCAAGTTTTACCTTTACCCTAACGTCTTAACCCTAAAACAGCCCTTTGAAGAAGAATGTCCTCACTTTCCGAAAACTTCCTTACTCTCAAGGTACAAAACTGGAACTGGTCCTTGCAGAGACAGACGTACAAACACAAACACGTGCGCCATCAGTAGAGGTCCTATCTTAATTAGTTCACACATCTACAAATAAAGATGGAGCATTTGTTTTCCTTTGAACATTGCGACAACACGCTAGAACGTGTATGTGCATGTGTGTGTTTGTGTGTGTATGCAACGAGTGCCACTCGTCGGGTGTAATGTAGTAATGGTATGAAAATATGCGTGTGCGGCACCTGTGTGTGTAAATGTGGGTGTTTGGCTGAGAGGTGATAAGGCAGCACTGTGGATTAAAGGGGTAATTGGTTAAAAATAATTCAAGGACCTTTGGAGGAGACATTCCCTAAATGGTGGGCGAGACGGTGGGGTCTTTTTATCTGCTTTGCCCCGTCTGTCTCACTCACGAATACAAACACATGTACACTGAGCAGACCACACCGTGACAAGTGGAGTTAGATTACATCCAAAAAGCACAAGAATGGTAATGTTTGTCACTTTAGCCATGACGCAAGGTGTTAAAAGAGAAAAAAGAGGGAGGAAACCAAGACCATATCCTGGATTTTAGAAATACTGGGATTATGAGTCCAATTGTGGGCTCTTCAAATGCCTATTTTATCTGACCATCAGTCCAAAACCCAGAAAAACTCAGGTTACTGTCATATATGTCAAAGAAATGAAGAGCCTCACTTTTGAGAAGCTGAAATCAAAGAATATGTGGCATTTACTTCATTTCCTGTCAATCGACTCATTAAGACCAAAAATTTCAGCTCTTACTGTTCCTCCCGCCACCCTTTATTTTGTCTTTATGTTTTCCTTCTTTTATTTATTTATGTGTTGAAGCTGTAACAAATGTGTAAGTTTTTAATTCAAATTTCCAGGAAAAAAAACAAAACAAAAAAAACAAACATCGGGATGTAACCTCTACAGCCCTGACAGACAGCTTCAACCAAAAAATAAAGATAGCAAGTGGAGGTTTGGCTGTTTCTCTAAAAACACGAGATGAAGGGAGGGGATAAGTGGTGCTGCAGACAGTGTTTTCATGTTGAGAGGAGAAACCTTTGAACTGAGCGAGATATGTGCAGAAAAGGAGAAAAAGAAAGAACGGAGAATTGATTTCATCCTCCTATCGAGGCGAGGAGGTGGAGGAGTGTGTCCCAAAAGGTTCAGTTAAGAATATGGAGATGAAAGAGAGAGGCGTGGAGAGGCAGATAAACACAGCCAGGGGAAGGAGACTGGTGATGTAGTGCGTGATGTAGCTGTGTGTGTGTGTGTGTGTGTGTGTGTGTGTGTTGTGTCCATATCTGTCCATGTGTTTCAGCCGTAACCCACTGAGAGAGCGAGAGATCAGACTAATGCCCACCGAGATTGAATCACTGGCTCCTTTGTCAGATGCAGTTCACTTCAAATTCAGCATCCAATTCAGATCTCGAACTTGATCAAAACGTTTTTAACGTGAAAGCTGTCATATTTTCAGCACACTTACATATTTGCATCCTCCACAGACAAACATTTCCTCCTGGCAGTGTGTATTATGTTTTGTTAGGGACCACTGACTAGCTTGGTTGAGAGCGTTCAACCACGTAATATAATTGCAGTTTGCTCAGTTTTCATGGAGATGGTTGAGTTGTCACCCTTAAGGCTTGATTTATAGTTTTATGCAAAGACGTTAGCTAGCAAGACAATTTGGACTACGAATCTTGCCCTTACTACGACGGCTCTTCTGTGTGACTGAATGAATGAACGCGAACACAGCGTGTTCCAAAAAAAAAAAAAAAAAAAAAAAACAGAGGCCACCGTAACTCAAATGCATATTCCACCGTCACTCTGTATGACAAAGTGATGTGAAACAGTCACTGCGGGGAACTTCATTCGCTGATCAAGACCACAGAAAAGGCACCTTTTCCTTGAGTTAAGACTGTTTAGGCAGTTCCAATGTCAAGAATGGACCTTCCTGCTGGTAGAGGTGGTAGTCTAAAAGGCTGCGGAGGTGTTTTTGTTTTGAAATGTATTATATTGTAAGTGCTTTTTCTTATTTTTTCCTGGCCTCAATGCATGATTGTGGGGTAGCGGAAAAACACAGACCGTCAGGAGGTGGTAACCGGGAATTTAAACCATTTTCTTCACATGCTAGGTCCAGTCGACATTACACAGGCAAAGACTCACCTTTGTAGTAGAACAGACAGAAATCGGACAAGACGAACCACTTCCGCTTCCAAAGACGCATCCCGGAGCTGTCCTGCAGAGGGAACGAGGGGTAAAGAGTGTAAGTATTGAATGAATCAATAATGAGATGGAAAGTAGCACAGATTGGAGAGATAACGAGAAAGACGAGACAGAGATCATACATAGGAAGAGAGGGGGAGTAATGAGGAAGATGAAGGGAGAGCTTGAAAAAGAAAGAGAAAGGAGTAGTGAGGGACAGCGCATACAGTAACGAAACAGGGGTAATGAAAGGAAAGGTGAGGTGGAAAGGAGCAGGGATAAAAAGAGTGAACCGGAAAGAGAGCGAGGATGGGAGGGATCATTTGTCCTCGTTCGCCGGCTCGCTGGGCCTGCCGCGGCTGCTTTACTGCCCATTTTGTCTTTTATGTTCTCTGGCTGATAATGGTGCCGTTTGAGGAGCAGAGGAGACACAGAAGGGATGAAATCACCTCAAACAAAGGTCTACACTCATTCTTTGGCTAAAGATGTATGAAGCTACAACCATGTAACCCAGTGTGTGTGGGGATGAGAGGGAGTAAGTGGCTTCCAGTTCTTTTGGTCATGACAGCGTTCATCTGTTATGTGTAGAGTTGTTTGAGATCATTTGTGTACACGCATAACTTTACATTTATGTGCCTGTGGAATGTGCCTAAAACTGTGCGTGTGTGTGCTCATTCAGGCCCCTGCAAGCAATTACATTGTTGTTTCCTAATTAAAATATAATTGCACAGCACTAATAGACTGTATGTGGATTTGGGCGACTGTGGCTATGCATTTAGCCGTGTGTACAAATCTGCCTGTGTCACCATGCATCTGTGTGCGCGTACGCCTCTCTATGTGGCCATTAAAATATAATTGCTTTGCAGAAACATCACTCACTATTTGTCCAGCATGGCAGCCAAGCGCTCTCCAGTGAGACGGTGCCAACTACAGCTATTTTAAATATAACTTCAAATAAACAGAGTCTTCAGTAATAGCTTGCCTGTGATCAACAGCAGGTGCTCTATATTGCCAGAGTAAAAAAAAAAAAAAGATGGGGGGGGGGGGGGGAATAAATAAATAAATAAAAATAGACAACTGGAGGAAATATTACAGGACCATACAGACTAAAGCTGAAACACATCCTCATGCTGTGCAAAAGAGAAAATAAAAATAATTAATTGGCAAAATTGGCCTAAAGCAGACACTGAATCTCTGCATCCTCACTCATTTTAAGATTACATATGTATTACAATACATCAGATTACATCTAATCTAGTAATGAAAATTAGGTTTTCAGTCTTTGCTCAATCCGTGAAGGCAGCTCTTTACACTGTGATATACATTATTTTGTTATTTGTTTTTAGTGTATGTACACAGGACTCCCTGGAAAGCAGTATTAATTATGAGAAAACCTGGTAAAAAGGTAAAATAAGGTAAAAATAAGGTAAAAAGAAAAGTAAAAGTTTTGCATTTATACATTTACATTATATTGCCTTGAGTTCCCCTCCTGTTTTCAACCTAAAACCTTAATGCTGATAATGCTGTATATCTGTCTGTGTGGTTATCTTTATGAAAATTTTCATTTTATTTTAGTGACATCCTGCTTCCCTAGAGCAGGTTTTCGTAGCCAGGAGTCAGTTCAGCGCGGCCCTGGGTCTTCCTTTGCCGGCTGTCCAACTGGCAACACACCAGACCCTTCCCCTTGCCAGGTGGATTCGATGTCGATTCTCTAAATCCGAATATGATTATAACCTATGAGCTTTCTCCGGCCATTCGAAAATGTCTTAAAAAGTCCTAATTCTGCAAAATGGCACAGTAAAATGTCACCATACAAGTGAAGTTAAAATGTCTGTCAGCTTGTTAGCGTGTGGGTGTCCTCACCTGTTTGTACAGCCATCCTCGCACCACCACAGGGACATTGGGATTCCTCTTAATGGCCTGCTCTCTCTTCCCAAAGCTGTGCACCTTGCTGATGGGCCGGGAGCCCTGCACACACAAACACGTGATGAAGGGTTTTCATGAGATGTAAGGAGACAAAGTCCGCAGCAACGGCTGTGAGTAACGGATAATGTTACGGATGACGGGGTCTCAGTGCCATTTCATTCCATTTTAAAAATGTAGATAACACACGGGCAGACATTGAGCGACAGAAGATAATTTCATTACTCATCCATCAGCTGTTACGTGTTATAGTGTCACTTTCTTAAATAATTTGCTCAGTTGCAGTGCTAAACTACCTTTGGTTAATTACTCACCTGATGGCACCAAAGACAATCTGTAATGTTTTAACTGATCTGCTGTCTGTATCAGAACTATGGTTAAAGAAGGTGACAGTGATCTATGTCACAATAACGTGTTTTTCTTTTCTTTTTTTCTTTTTTTTTGGAAACAAGCTGTGCCTCGTCAGACCTTTTCAATATACTCCCTTTTTTTTGGCCCAGTTGTTACGTAATTACATCAATTATTTGAGCACAGCCAATTTTCCACTGGACCTCAGTGACAGTGTCAGCCATGGTTGCTATGATATTTGTCAGACATCGTTAAAGACTCTATAGACATAGAGACACAGAGGTTAGAAAAGTTGACATGTGACCTGCAGATCCCTGGTTAGGCTGCAAAACGGACACCGGCTGAAGAGTTCCGGGCAGTGAACCTGAACAGCTGCCGTCAGAGAGAGTGAGGCAATAACTCCCACAATGCTTCACTGTCAGCAGTGATGGACTCCGGTAGTATGAATGTATCTAATTTTGTAAGTTAAAACCTCAGCATTACTGATGAAGCCAACTTTTCCTGCATAAAAAGGTAAAAATGTATGGCAGGAAAAAGGGAAACATTCTATCCCAAAAATAGCCAGTGTTTGTTAAAGTGCCGTAAAGCAGACACTGAATCTCTGCATCCTCACCCATTTAAGTTGCACTAGTGATTAGTGGTGATTCTGGAGTGCAAGTTCAATATTTAAGCCTTGGAGCCAGGGTCGGGACACTGATTCATTTCATAAATTTATATACATCTATTGTCATTACCTGCTTATCCTGTGCAGCATCACGGGAGCTGCCTGTCCCAGCTCACACTGGGTAGGAGCAGGGCCGGATTAAAAAACTTCGGGGGCCCAGGCACAAGTATGACGCCCCAGTTGATCCCCCCCCGTTTCTCCCGCTCTCCCTCCATTGTGTATTTTTTGTGCAGGTGTTAAGAACAAATGTATGTTTTACAATGCACCATGTAATAAAGGCCTTATGAAAGAACAGGAATTTAACTCAAGATTATGTAATAATGGAGGTGTTGCTTGAAGTGAGACTGTGTAGCTTTTGCTGAGCAGCTTCAACAATTAATTCTGTTGATATCTGAGCGCTGAAGGGTAAGAGGAGGAAAACACTTTTCGAAGGGGAAGAGACTTCATCACAGGACCAGGAGATGGAAAAATGCCTTCAAGTACATTGAAAAAAAAAACGCATGATGCATGTGGCTGATTTGACTACATGACCAAAACACCTGAGCCCAAAGCAGAGAAAATCCTTGTACGCACAGAAAACACATGCAAACTTCACACAGAAAGGCCCCAGTTACAATACAATAGAAAATGAACCCTGAAATGCGATATTCTATTTTGTGTAACACATGAATTCCTCTTTCAAACCACTGGCTTGACTATAATTTCTCCCCTGACTAATGACAACCAGATTCCTGCCCCATCTTCTAGGATGATCATTGGGGCAATTATTTTTGTGGATTAATTGAGTAATTTTTCATTCTCTAAAATATGAGAAAAATAGTAAAAAATGACTAGGAAGGGTCAGCAAAATCAATAAAAATATAGAACAGAAATAGCAATTATACTGTAAGGAGCCACCTGAGCAGCTGGACTTAACCGGCCAAGCTGAGGTCAATTAGTAGGGATTAACTATTTGGTAGTATTTGCTGCTTTTCCAGCCCACTGAGTTGTAATTGTGAGGCGCTTATGTTGATACATGTTTTCTCGACAAACACATTAAAGAAATGCATAGGTGCTGGTTGTCTTTCTCTCAGCAAACTGTGACATTCTTTCATTTTTACCGAGTTTGTGTGTTCCGGCCTGCTGAATAAAACCAGCAAATATACTTATACGCTGTGCACATACTCACGAAACCTCATCACACCATCCTCTGTTCTGAAACCTCTGAAGAAAGACTACTCCCCCTGGCACTGCCCACGCACGCACACACACACACACACGCAGGCACACACCCACACAAGCACACACAGAGAGACACACACATCAACACTGCCACTTCCCTCATACTGTTATCATAAAAAAAGATTTGGTGTGACGGCTGCATGAGTGTGTATACGGACTGTCAGCAGCACTGGGAGGCATTCACAGCTCGAAAACAGCAAACACACTCACTAATTAGGGAAGCTGGTTGGCCAAGCATGATGCAAAGACACAGAGCAGCTCCCATACTGTCACATCGGAGTCCCCTATCTGTAAATATCCAATATGTGTATGTCTGTGCATATTTGATAGTGTTTGTCTCTGCCTGTACGTTTGTGTCTGCAAATATGCATGCGTGTGTGTGTGTGTGTGTGTGTGTGTGTGTGTGTGTGTGTGTGTGTGCGTGAGATGCAGTGGTCTATTTTTAGGCCAAGGGTAATTCTGTGGAACAGGCTGTGGTCCCTCGCAGGTGAGCCACTCAGGGTGCAGAGCAGCTATTTGTTACATCAATGGCACACGTTCAGACAGCCTAAAAGGCCTAGAGAGCGCCATCTGAGACCTGTGGGTTGCCGGTTCAAGTCCCTAGCCAGACAAGAATTACCTGGGAGGGTGAGGTAATTAAACAAGAGTAGTGCTTTCCCCTCCTTTTAGAAACCTATTTGACGTGTACTTACACTAGACACCTAATCCCAATCCGTTCAGGTGGATCTGATCGGTCGCTAAAAGCAGCTGAGTGTAGTTGGACACGACAGCTCAGTCAATCTGGATTACTTTTAGCGCTGAAACGATTAGCCAATTAATCATTTATACATTTTGTATGATTTTGATAATTGTTAAAATCATCAACCAAGCATAAATGCCCAAAATTATTTGGTCCAAGCTTCTCAAAAGAGAGGATTTACTGTGTTTTTTCTCTTTTATATCAATGTAAATTGAATATCCTTGGGTTTTTCAAGGCTAACATTGCATGCTATGCAAATCATTGCAGAAAAAGAGAGCGCAACGAGATGATGTAATTAACATGGTGTTAACATTAACGAAAAGGGTCTGGGGGAAAAATGATGGAAATATGGCATTTATGTCTGTTGTTTGTTTGAAGGCTACAGACTACTCTTCAGTCCACACAGAGCTGATCTGAAGTCATGATATATTCACCAACTCTCTTTCCAGTGCACCATGTCGCATTTTTGTTTTTATCGATACACCAACTTTTCCACCTCAGCCAAGTGTAAAAACTATCTGCAATATTTCAACTTTTTTTTCAAATTTTTGGCATTTCCAAATGCAAATAAAAAACAGGTGGATGGAAATGCACTTAATTTAGGCTCCTGGAGAGTGTGATGGGCATTTTCCCTTTTTTCTGACATTGTATAGACTAAATTATTAACTGTAACAGAGTAATCAGCAATGAAATTACTCGCGATATAGTATATTTCCCATGATAAATTAGATCAAGTGGATGCTGATTTTACTGGAGACTGTAAGTGAAATGTTTGGTTTGGTTTGGTCTGCTGGTGATGCTAGATGAAAAGTCAGAGGATCACCAAAGTCATTAGGATTCATCCTCCCGGCACCGTGGAGATCTGTAACAAATTTCATTGAAATTCACCCGATAGTTGTTGAAATATTTAAGTCGGGACCAAAGTGATGAGCCGACAGGCATTTCTAGCCCCAGAGCCATGCCACTAATGTGGCTTAGAAACAGCCCAATTCAAGACTTTCAAGTTCGGGGTCATGAATACAAAGTGATGAGCAAACTAATATCCTTAAGTAATGGATTTTCAAATGTGAGAAGCTCAGCACAAATATTCTCCCACTCTGTGTTAAACTGTGTGAATCTAAAGCTTGCATGCACAACACACTGGACAAAATCAAAAACCAGAATAGCAGAAACGGAAAAGCAGCTACAATATTACTGATAAAAACGTGTGGTGGTCAAACTGAGGCACTTTACAGGATTAGGAAGTAGGAGCCTTAGCTCAATGGCAATGGTTAATCATTCTTTTTCCTTTCTCACTTTTTCCAGTCAATACAGGAACCAAAATCAGAGACTGTTGAATGAGAAACCAATCCTTTAACCTATCACTGACCAACAAAACATAGGGAAATCATTTGTTTTGGAATGTGTTGTATTAAAGTAGCACTTAAAGATTCGATAAAGCTATTTTCAAATATTGAGGTAGGGAACTGGCGAGGCACATAGAGGCGAATGAATTCATAAAAGCAAACTGGGACCGAAAGGGATCTTCTAAATGACATCTACTTTGAAAAATCCCAAAGAAGTTGTGCAGACTGGTTATGAACACAACATCACTGGATATGCATCCAGCGATAGAGAATACCAGTGCTCAAAGGAGAAATGTGACACATAACTCGTGGGAGAAATGGGATGATTTCCGTCCCTCCTTCTCATGTTGTGTCAGAGGTGAAGTGAATGTGACTTCCTCACAATGTGGATTCATTTCTTGATGGCGGCTTGCACTGCAAAGGGGACACGAATGACTCATCTTTCCTCTGAGACAAGATTCCTTTAGTTAAGAGTTTTTCTCGTCTGAAAGAGGCTTGTGCACTATTTTCCTGCTGTTCGATGGCAGGGGTGATGAGCCAGAACACCTGGGAGGGCTGCAGGCCAGAAAAACACAGGGCGTGGAAACGGCAACGGGCCGCTGTGATGGATGCCCTGTCATCTCTGTACCGCACCCGGTGACACGCGTTCAATCTTAGTCCGGCGGCACCTGTTGATAGGGCAGGATGAGATTTCACGCCACTGTGGAGCTCTGCATGTGCATGTGTGCGAATGAGTGAGAGGGGGTGTAAGATATTGACTGAAAGAAAAAAAAAAGTGACAGGGAGAAAGAGTGAGCCAAGGCAAATGGGAGGAAAATGAATGAACAAGACAGGAAGAGAGGCTTTTCATTTCCTATTGGGACATCCTTTTGTTGCACCAAACCGGATACCAGCAAATAATGTAACCTACATGAGATCTGCATTCAGAAGCTCAAAGTGGAATTTGTCGGCACTGCTTATACCGAATCACTTCAATGAATTTCATCATTTTGGCAAGCGACAGCAAATTGGCTGAGCCAGTGACAGCTTGAAGTACAACAAGACACAAGGTGGAGAGTGGAAAGAAAAGTATATGCTCCACCACAAATTGAATTGTCTTGTTTTATGGTTGCTGTCACAATCAGTTGATATTGGAATACATCCCGAAGTAGATATGAGCAGTGATATAAAGCAAATCTGACATGATCCGCATTTTAGAATTCAGCGTATAAACCTTTAATGTGAATGTAGCTAAAACTCCCCAATTTAGACAGATACAAGGCCAGAGAAAAAGCAAAAGAGAGGAACAGAGATGGAAGATTTTCCTTTTTTTCTACTGAACTGTTAAACTGAAACCAAGTGAAACTTTGACCCCAGTGTATTTATCATTGATTATTATTGCTTGTGCATGGTATGCAATACACTGAAGGGTCGATCAATTTGTAATTAGCTGGATGTTGTAAACAATTTACAAAATGAGCACCAATCTCATCGGAGTATAGAGTTAACTTTAATGCTGCAGTGACACATTGTCAGTTCTTAGAGACTTAAGTGCCTGAAAAAACGGGAGCTGCTGAGCTCACTTAATGATACGACGCAGCTTTTTTTTTTTTTTTTTTGGTAAAACTGCCCCTCTGTACCCCTTCCTGCATGACAGACAGGATCTGCCTGCCTGGTTCTGAATCCTGCCTTAAATCAATCTAGAACTATAGTGACCCCACTGCCACTAGCCCTCCACCTCTCTCTCCAATTAAGCCTCATGTCCACATTCCTGCCAGCCTATCATGGATCTTGGTCAACAGCGGAGGACCTTTAACTCCCATTCATCTTAATCATCATCCACCATCCACAGCTGGCATGAGTCAGCTGAAAACGGCGGCTGACCACGTCAGCCAGTGGCCACAAAGAAGAGCGGTGGTTTTAGTACGTCCAACAAGATAACTACTTCTACGACTGCTTGATTCAAATACTGTATAGATCTCGTCTGAACATGAACACAAGGAAGAGTAGGAAGAGATAGTTTGACGTAATCATTTGAGAATACTGGAGTTAAACAAGACCAAACAAGAGCAAAATAAAGAAACGAACATAATGCCAGAGTTCATGTTAAATCACTATTTAAAGGTGATAGTGTTTGCAAGCCTTAACACCTCAGGCATGTTTTCCCGCTGTCTGGAGAGCCTGTCGGCAGCAGCGCATGTGACAGCTTGGAGACTAGGACACTTTCAGAGTACTCAGGCGTTGCCCGGGCTCATTAGAGTGTGTGCGGTGTTTAAGATTTTAACAACAGTTACCACATGAGTCCATTTGGATTCCACCCATCAAAACAATCAATACTGGCAAACAAGACCGGCGCTGGGCTGACCGTTCATTCCTTGCCTGCCTCTACACTGCATTTTAAGTTGTGCATTGTGTGCATTCGCTCTACGGGAGAGAGGGAGGTTAGTGAGATGAAAGATACAGTAGGGGTTTCAGAGGTTTTCACAAGGGCCAGGAGTGAACAAACTGAGTAGAAAACTAAGAAAAAAGAGCTCTTATTAAAAAGAAAAAAAAATGCAACTTTTGACAGCTGATATAATGTCAAAGCAAAGACCATTTGCTCGTATTACTCTGCTCTCTTCTGTATTTTTAAACCAAGACATTAAACTTCTGATGATAACTGATCTCTTTTTGTCCTGCTCAACATTTCTTTGTAGCGATTTTCTGTCTTAAACTACTCTCGAGATACAGATATGTCTCTAACCTTTGCACCTCGACTTGGAGATTGAAGAATTTAAATGTGTTCTGCTCTTGCAAATATTTCATGACGGGGCTGAATGCTACAGAGGTAGTGGACCAAAAAAAAAAAAAACTGCCAAAATGTCTTAACAACCTGATTCTGTATTTAATACTTAAAAGGCTATATTTTGTGCCTTTAAAGATCTTAAAACTTGATCCATCTGAGTCTGTTTTACCATTCTCATCACTGGGAAAAGCCACGATCATACGGCAATGATTGAGAGGAGCAGCTGCAGAAAGGGTTTTCTAATAGAATAACACTTTAGAATTCGATTTCATTCAAAATTAGACCCACACCGTGAAATCTGTAAAAACACACCAGCATAATATAGCGAGCAGCACCCACTGTTTTTTGATTGTTGCAATGCCCTCTACTGACACGGATTAACGGCAAATCATCAAAGTGCACAAATGTACAAATACATCATAGAATCACTTAGACACATCCACACACCCCTGGGTTTAGATGCATCTCTCCCCAACATGGTCGCCCATACCAAACATCGCTGCCCTCATCATAATGTGAGGAGCTTTAGATGCAACCACAGCAAAATGACACTGAACCACGCACGCACGCACGCACGCACACACACACACACACACACACAGGCTAACCTTGGAGGCAGACGTGGTGTCCACAGTGGAGGAGGTGATGGTCGTGGAGGCCTCGCTGACGGTGGTGCTGGAAAGCTGCTCACCCGCGGCTATGGACATCGTGCAAGCACCCTGCGGCCTGGACAACAACAACAACAACAACCACACACACACACACACACACACACACAGCGAGAGAGAGAGAGAGAGAAAGAAAAGGTAAAAATACCTTCAAATTTGATATAGGATTTCTATACGTCCCCTGGAGAGTTTATGCAGCGTTTACATGGGTCAGTACATTATCTCACACTTCTTCTTTTAGGGGTCTTGTGGCACTACAATCCTGGCTGTAACCACGGTTTGCTATTTAGAGACACAAGAAAAATGAGAGAGAGTGAGAGAGAGATCCCATGCGAATAAGCTCCCTATGTGCGGCTCTAAATTTGTTTCCATTCGTGTTTCACAATCATCTGCAGCTCTATTGTTAGAGAAATCTCACTCTGACCCTCTGACTCCTTACAAATATCTTCCTGTCATTTTGGTTATAACAATGTGTGAATTTCAGCTTATCGTCATTAGGCACATTTCTAAGAGACTCAACTAAAGTAAATAATCATGTGCAGTACACATTGAGGAGGTAGGATGGATGAGGTGTGCTGAAGTGTGAGGAGGAAGAGTCAGGATAGAGGTCCTCGAGGCCAAGAACAGATCGTGTGTGTGTATTTTTTTCCCTTTTTACCCTCAGGTTAGTGCAGACCTGTTACTTTACATGATCGTTTCACAAAAGGAGGCTGATAAATATTTATAAACCAGATACACGGCATAAAAATAAGTGCACATAGCAGCAGACTGAGTACTGTGCAGTACTAACTGTACTTCAAAACAACAAATTAGCCCCAGTCCTTAATCCAAATGTAGAATAGACAATATAGTCACACATGACCAAACTTTTTTGGAATAATTATTGTGTACTGGATCTCATCTGTATTATGTTTTATGATGGAAACTGGAAGCATTTTCATGTCATTAAGTCTTTCATGTTTCAAAGAGAGCGAAGCAGATAATATGGGGAGGAGCATTGACTATTGACATAGTATAGGCTCAAACCATGGACATCACAGAGGAATGCTGGGTCAACAATATTTAAAGAGTTTCGCCCTAATTGCCCCAAATTATGTCATTAAATAAGTTAATGTACCTGAACAGCTTCATTGACATGCAGCCGCTACCATTTCTAGATCTACTTCTTCCATAGATTTCCAATTGGCAGGTGAAAGTTTAACAACAGTGGGTAGATTTTGGAATTTGATTACTATGAATCCAACAAGGCAGATCAGATCTTCCACATGATGTCATTGCCGGGTTGAAACCTCCCAACTCTCAAATATCAATTTTTAGTACCTGGAGCATAACAATCTTGTCTTCACAATGACCACAATGTAAATTAAGGTTATCCAACGGTTTATGAGAACATTTCAGAAGACAAAAGGATTAATGAACTTTTCCAGCCCATAGAGGACCATGCAGATATTATCACCACAAATAAAAACATGTCAAGTGCCAAAATTGGATTTGCGGAAGTTGTTACATGAAAGCAGGAATATGCAGCATTTGATTTATGTGGATAGTAGCACAGTAAGTGAGGAAGCAATGGAGCCGAATGAGGCCAGAACAGGTTGTACAAACAGCTACGGAGCTACGTCATCTGCGATTACAGGGCTGCGGATGAATGAGTCTCTCCGCAAAACAAACAATTCAGGGATCAGTAACGACAGGGTGATTTTCACACTCACACCCAGACTTTTCCGAGAAACATACTGCACAATGGTTAAATGAATCGTGCTCTACTATAAATAAAAAAGAAGAAAAAACATGTTTGGTCAAGACAAGAAAGAACCTGGTTTTAAATCATAAATGTAATACTAGACACAGATCTGAGTTTACATTCTGGGTTTCATCTTTCTGTTCAGGGGTTTGGTTTTCAGTCTGAGGCACTGCTAATCCTAGACTGTTTTTCAACACGAGCTTGCCATACATACTTCGATTTATTTGTGATATCCAGCAGACTTCACTTCAAAAAGATTTGCTAACCTGCTACAATAAAACATCAACAGATCTCCTACCTGCAGTCTTTTTTACTGCTCATTAAGATTTTGTTTCACCACAGTTTTCAAGCAGCAAAAAAAAAAAAAAAAAAACACTCACTGGAGACCATGTTCTTAGGCAATATGTTTTGTATGTTTTTTCTGCTTCCAAGGATATAAGTATAGAATGAACGCCTTTAAATTCATTAGCAAACACAGCTCCACAGCTTAGACAACTACAGAGCATTACTTCTGTGTGTTAGCCAGTAAGAGTCAGCTTTAATAGCTTTACTTTTTTGCTTATGGGAATTTAATTCTCCATGTTCAGACAGATTTAATTCTACATTACTGGTACTGATAATCAGCCATGTTTTCTCTGCTGAAGTGGATAATACTTTTATTATTATCATCAGGAATACTGGGTTCTTGTTAGAAGCCGAATTACCTTTCAACTCCCCTGAGGCTCATAAGGCTGAGATTTTCCCTTGTGTCGACGGGTTTACAATAATTGGATTAAATGTACATTTGTTTGAACACAAACTCAGTTTAAATCATCTGGCTAACACTGGCAAATCTCCATTAAATGAGAGTTTTGATTGGTTCTTGTACTTGACTGGGCACGTGGTCTCATCATGCACAGATCAAAGACAATATAGCAAACTATGGACAAAGACCAGGGTCCGTGTGTTTTGTCAGTCTACTATTTAAGCAGATCAAGACATCAGCAGTATCAACTGAATTTACTGCATGGATCTTCGAGTGCTCTTTCAATGTGGAGTGACTGTTTGTTCCACAGTACAATGCTGATGATGTGTCTGTCTATCAGACGTGACCATTTTGACGGAAAACATTGTTCAGACAGGCTGAAAGTTTGTTGCCGATTGCTGATGGCATTCACAGTATCACAGATGTTACCATCTGTTCAACCAACAGAATTGATTAATTAGTTTAGTTGACTCTTCCTTAACTGCATCGAGAGATTTCTAGAGCAAATTCAGACAGAGAGCTGTGCTCTCTGAAAAATCTCTGGCTCTTTATTGAAAAAATCCTGTCTGCAGTGGTCGTCTGCCTCCAATAAAGGTCTGGAGCTCTCTTTTGTGAGTGTTTAAATTTATAGTTTGGCATTTAAAGACCTAATTCTATATATATGTATTTTCTTTTTCTTGTACTACATAAAATAAGTCAAGTGAGCATTGGGAATCTGGTTTGACCGTCTCCACAAATATACTGAACTGTATGTATGATGAAATTTTTTCTCCATGAAGATTCTTTTGCCAGGAATATGCTGTCAGATCAACATGAGACTAAGAAAATGTTTGATTTTTCTTTCAAAATGTGACAGAAACAGAGACAGATGAATCTCTTAAGTAACTGTACAGGGACTTATTAAATTTATTTTCCATTTCATTGTTTTTTTTTTTTTTTTTTTTTTGACAGTTTGTTCTCAATGTATAATTTTTTTTGTTTGTCCTTTTCATTTCATTTCATTTATTTTCTTAAGGTTAGCTTTGGTATGTTCTGCCTTTTGCTTTTTTCGATTTATGCAGCATTTTTTCAAAATGGCTGTTCACTTTCATTTTTAATTTCCTCTCTTTTATGTTAAAAGCTAGAAGACTAGCAACAACTTTGAGGAAGCTAATGAGCATCTAAATAAAGAATACAGCATAATGAAGATTATGCTGCAGTGATACCAAAATATTATATCTGAAGATTGAAGTTTAGCACTGCCGGTTTAAAAAAAACAAAAACAAAACAGACTACACATGCACACACACACACACACACACGCACACACACACACACACACACACACACACACACACACACACACACACACACACACACACACACACACACACACACACACACACACACACACACACACACACACACACACACACACACACACACACACACACACACACACACACACACACACACACACACACACACACACACACACACACACACACACACACACACACACACACACACACACACACACACACACACACACACACACACACACACACACACACACACACACACACACACACACACACACACACACACACACACACACACACACACACACACACACACACACACACACACACACACACACACACACACACACACACACACACACACACACACACACACACACACACACACACACACACACACACACACACACACACACACACACACACACACACACACACACACACACACACACACACACACACACACACACACACACACACACACACACACACACACACACACACACACACACACACACACACACACACACACACACACACACACACACACACACACACACACACACACACACACACACACACACACACACACACACACACACACACACACACACACACACACACACACACACACACACACACACACACACACACACACACACACACACACACACACACACACACACACACACACACACACACACACACACACACACACACACACACACACACACACACACACACACACACACACACACACACACACACACACACACACACACACACACACACACACACACACACACACACACACACACACACACACACACACACACACACACACACACACACACACACACACACACACACACACACACACACACACACACACACACACACACACACACACACACACACACACACACACACACACACACACACACACACACACACACACACACACACACACACACACACACACACACACACACACACACACACACACACACACACACACACACACACACACACACACACACACACACACACACACACACACACACACACACACACACACACACACACACACACACACACACACACACACACACACACACACACACACACACACACACACACACACACACACACACACACACACACACACACACACACACACACACACACACACACACACACACACACACACACACACACACACACACACACACACACACACACACACACACACACACACACACACACACACACACACACACACACACACACACACACACACACACACACACACACACACACACACAAGTATACACACACACACACACACACCTATACACACACACACATACACACACACACACACACACACACACACACACACACACACGTATCTTGCAAAGAGGATTTTGTTGTCTGCTGTCTGCTGCCATCCTCCCTGTATTTCTCTCTTCTTTTTT